>NC_053397.1:51358474-51432170 GCF_905171765.1 Bufo bufo | reverse complement strand
CAGGCTGAAGGGTATAGCTGATGGAGGAGGGGCTTACAGCTTTCACTTAGTGTCACGCCTCCTAGGGAGCAGAGCTATACCCATGGTTTCCTGTGTCCCCCAAGGAAGAGCGAGAAAGAGACTTTACTGGTAAGTAATACAAAAGTCTCCTTTTTCAGGCCATTCGTTCCCTTCGCTCTCTAGGGGTCCCTGCGGCCCCCTCCTTGTCGGTCCTTCCGGAATGGGCTGCTACCCTATCCCAGGCCATAGGTAACCTTGCCAGCCTCTCCCAATCCCTAGCGCAGTCCTTGGACCGCTTGCCCGCTCAGATTGCGGCCGCCTCGGGCAGGGACCCCCCCGCCGGGGAAGTCCGTTCCCGCTCTGGTACGAGGTCCAGCAAGCGACCTCGCACAGCCTCGGCCGGGTCCCATTCTTCCTCAGCTACCCCGGATCTCTCCCCGGTTAGGTCTGAGTCGGGCGAAATTTCTTCTTCAGCCGCTTCCGCCGTTCCTGGGGACTCCTCCGCTTCTGATTCTGAATCAGAGCGGTGCTCGGCGATGTCTGCGGCCATTCAGGACCTCATCAAAGCCGTCCGTGACGCGCTCCATGTGCAGGACGTTCCCTCCTCCTCCTCCCTGGAGTCGGTGTCCTTCCGCCGGGCTAGATGTTCCACTCTGGTCTTCCCGAATCACGAGGATCTGGACGCGCTTCTGGCTAAGGAGTGGCGTCATCCTGATCGGCGCCTTCATCTTACCAAGGCCTCTGACGTCCCCTATCCTTTTTCTGAGGAATCTGTCAACACCTGGACGGTCCCTCCTCTGGTGGACCCTCAGGTTGCTCGCCTGGCGAAGGCTACTACCCTTCCCCTGGCTGACGCGGCTTCCTTGTCGGATCCCGCTGACAAACGGGTCGACTCTTTGGCCAAGTCTGTTTTCATCGCAGCGGGTGCCGCCATCCGCCCTGCGTTTGCCGCCTCCTGGGTGGCTAAGGCTTGCGCTATCTGGGCAAAACGGCTTGTTCGCGCCTTACCCCCAGACTCTGATCAAGGGGAACTGGCAATGCTTGCCTCTCAAATTTACCAGGCGTCCAAATTTCTTTGCGATGCCTCTATGGAATCGGCCCGCCGATCCGGCCGTGCGGCCGCTAACTCTGTGGCCATTCGCCGCACCATCTGGCTTCGTTCTTGGGCGGCAGATTCCGCCTCCAAGAAGGCTCTGATTTCCCTTCCCTTTCTCGGTGGGAAGCTCTTTGGGAAGCGTTTGGAGGAGCTCATTTCGGAGGCCACTGGCGGTAAGAGCTCTCTTCTTCCCCAGAATCAGCCTCGCCGCCGTCGCTTTCCTGGGTCGTCCTCTTGGGCGCAGTCCTTTCGGGCCCCCCCTGCCCGATCTGACAAGAAGTCCTCCAGGCCTTCCTTTAAGGCCAAGCCCTCCTGGCATGCCAAGCCCAAACCTGCTCGCCCCCAGTCCACTAAACCTCCTTCCGCATGACTCTGTCAAGGTGGGAGGGCGTCTGCTCGCCTTTCAGGACGTCTGGCAAGCAAGTGTAGAAGACGCTTGGGTTCTGGAGGTAGTCTCCTCCGGATACAGGATCGAATTTTCCGATCTTCCGCCGGGACGGTTCTTCCTGACGTCGCCCCCCAGGTCCCCCTCCAGGGCAGAAGATTTTTTTCAGGCCATTCGTTCCCTTCGCTCTCTAGGGGTCATCGTTCCGGTTCCAGAATCAGAACGCTTTCGGGGGTTCTATTCGAATCTATTCACGGTTCCCAAAAAGGACAGTTCACTCCGTCCTATCCTGGACCTGAAGGCGCTAAATCACTTTGTCCGGGTCCGTCACTTTCGTATGGAATCCCTCCGGTCGGTGATCGCCTCCTTGGAGTCGGACGAGTTCCTGTCGTCCATCGACATTCAGGACGCCTATCTCCACGTCCCCATTGCCCTCTCCCACCAAAGGTTCCTTCGCTTCGCGGTAGGTTCTCTTCATTTCCAATTCGTAGCCCTGCCCTTCGGCCTGGCCTCTGCTCCGAGGGTCTTCACCAAGGTGTTGGCGCCTCTCATGGCCCTTCTACGTGCCAGGGGGGTCGCTTTGGTACCTTACCTGGACGACCTTCTGATTCGGGCCCCGTCGTTGGAGGACAACCTGTCCAGCCTGCACATCACCCTCTCAGCTCTTGCTCAGTTCGGGTGGCTCGTCAACCACTCCAAGTCCTCCCTCGTCCCATGCCAGAAGATGCCCTTCCTGGGCATGATTTTCGACACTCTCCTCGGGCTGGTGTTTCTCCCCCCAGAGAAGATTGCCTCCCTTCAGGCGGGGGTGACGCTTCTCCGCGGCCCGTCCACCTTGACTATCAGGACGTGTATGCGCGTCCTGGGGAGGATGGTGGCTTCCTTCGAAGCCATTCCCAATTCCACTCCCGGGACCTTCAGTTGTTTCTCCTATCCAGGTGGGACAAGTCCCAAGCAGGTCTCGATCGCCTGGTTCGTCTCCCTCTCCAGCTTCGCCAGGACCTCTCCTGGTGGCTGCTTCCTCGGACGGTGTCCCTGGGCCGTTCCTTTCTTCCCCCCAGTTGGCGGGTGATCACGACGGACGCCAGCCTCTCGGGTTGGGGAGCGGTCCTCGACTCTCTCACAGTCCAGGGTCTTTGGTCTGCTCAGGAGTCCTCCCTGCAGATAAATGTGCTCGAGCTCAGGGCAATTTTCCTGGCACTGTCTCACTGGACCCCACGTCTTCGCGGTTTCCCGGTCCGGGTTCAAACAGACAATTCCACCGCCGTGGCTTATCTGAACCACCAAGGGGGCACCAGGAGCGTGATGGCCTTGCAGGAAGCCTCCCATATCCTGCGCTGGGCGGAGACCCACGTTCCCGTCCTCTCCGCGGTACACATTCCCGGGGTCGACAATTGGGCGGCAGACTTCCTCAGTCGTCAGCTAGTCGACCCGGGCGAATGGTCTCTACACCCAGAGGTGTTCCTCCCACTATGTCACCGATGGGGAACTCCGGACGTGGATCTTTTCGCGTCACGTCTCAACCACAGGATCCCGTGCTATGTCGCGCGGTCCAGAGACCCTCAGGCTTTCGCGGTAGACGCCCTAGTTCTGCCTTGGTCTCAGTTCAACCTTCTGTACCTGTTCCCCCCCCATTCCCCTCCTGCCCCGAGTGCTCAAGCGTCTCAAGGCAGCCCGGGTTTCGGCACTCCTGGTGGCTCCGGATTGGCCCCGCAGGGCGTGGTACGCAGACCTAGTGTTTCTGCTCGCCGACGTCCCGTGGCGACTTCCTCTGCGCCACGATCTTCTGTCACAGGGTCCTCTGTACCACCCGAATTTACCTCAGCTTCGTTTGACGGCGTGGCCGTTGAGACCGCGGTCTTGAAGTCCCGTGGCCTCTCGGATTCTGTCATTCAGACGATTCTTCACGCTCGCAAACCCCAGTCAGCCCGTATTTACTACCGGACCTGGAGAGCGTATTTTGCCTGGTGCGAGTCTGGGCGTTTCCGCCCTCTCCATTTCTCCGTCCCTAACGTTCTGGCCTTCCTTCAGGCCGGTTTTGAGAAGGGTCTTCGCCTGGCTTCTCTCAGAGGACAGATTTCGGCCCTCTGTCCTTTTCCAACGTCCCGTGCCCTCGCGGGCTCAGGTTAGGACTTTTCTACAGGGTGTCGCTCGCCGAGCCCCTCCCTTTCGTTTTCCAGTGGAGCCGTGGGACCTGAATCTCGTCCTTGACGCCCTTCAGTCTTCTCCCTTCGAGCCTTTGGCAGAGATATCTCTGTCGTTTGTCTCGTTCAAGGTGGCCTTCTTAGTGGCAGTCACCTCCATCCGCCGGGTTTCCGAACTGGCGGCGCTTTCTTGCCGTTCGCCTTTCCTGGTTTTCCATCAGGACAAGGTGGTGTTGCGTCCCGTTCCCTCTTTCCTTCCAAAGGTGGTTTCCTCGTTTCGTATCAATGAAGAGATCGTCCTTCCCTCTTTCTGCCCTAATCCTTCTCACCCTAGGGAGAAATCCCTCCATTGCCTTGATGTTGTTCGGGCCCTTCGCCTGTACCTTCGCCTCACGGAACCCTTCCGTCTTTCAGATTCCCTTTTCGTGGTTCCGGCGGGTCCTCGTAGGGGTTTGCCTGCCTCCAAGGCCACCATCTCTCGCTGGGTTCGGTCGGCTGTCAAGGAGGCCTATATCGCAAAGGGCCGTGCTCCCCCTTCCAGGTTGACCGCTCATTCGACTAGGGCAGTTGGGGCTTCCTGGGCAGTGCGTCATCAGGCATCTGCTTCCCAGGTCTGCCGGGCCGCCACCTGGGCGTCAGTTCACACTTTCTCTAAGTTTTACCACATTCATTCTCTGGCTTCCGCTGACGCTAGCCTGGGGCGGAAGGTTCTGCAAGCAGCTGTGCTTTAGATTGGCGACATGGCGTTCTTCCCTCCCTCAGGGACTGCTTTGGGACGTCCCATGGTGCTGTGTCCCCCAATGGCATGCACGAGAAAAATGGATTTTTTGTACTCACCGTAAAATCCTTTTCTCGTAGTAGGCATTGGGGGACACAGATCCCGCCCATTTTCTTATTGAGTTTCTTCTTGTTGTGGTCCCGGCGATTTGTTGTCGTTGGGTTCCCCAGTTGAAGACTTGTTGGCGTTCAGTTTCTGTTCAGGTGTGTGGCGTTCCTACTGCTTTTGTACCAACTGGTGTATCTCGGCTCTTGCAGAGGGGTATAGCCCACCTGGGCGGAGCCAACACTTTTTTGTTTCTAGTGTCAGCCTCCTAGTGGCAGCTGGGCATATACCCATGGTGCTGTGTCCCCCAATGCCTACTACGAGAAAAGGATTTTACGGTGAGTACAAAAAATCCATTTTTCCCGCTAATTGTATTGTGTAAAGGTGCACACACTCATTCATCTGCTGAAAGCGTCTCCGATGTGCTCACATAAACCGTTATTTCTGGACAGCAGAGATCTACTGCTCAGAAATAATGATTCTCTGTGGGGATCAGCGATCGCAGCAGCAATCCCTCATCCCTATACAGCGGAGGCGATTGCTTCAGGTAAATACAGCTATCGCCTCCAATGATGAGCAGCCAATTTTCGGAAATGAATGGATCGCTTCTGATGATCTGTGTCGGCCCATGTAAAGCGGCCTTACGCGCGTGCTTTATTTTATAACTTTGCATTTAGCTAAAACTGTTTTACGTGTTTACATCTCAACACAGGTACTGAAGGAATACCTTGATAATGTCCAGTTGGGGCAGATTCTGGACCGTGAAGGTGGCTGGGATATTGTCCAGGATTGGATGGATGTTCTCAGTGGAGGAGAGAAGCAAAGGATGGCGGTATGTAATGCATAAAGTGTCGCTGTGTAGTTGTCTTTTATGTGTGTTTTATTTGTTTGGCCAGCTTAAAAGTAGTCCTAGGCAAACATTGGGGTTTGTGTGATCTGCGACTGGCACATCTCACATGTGCCACTTAAAGGGGTTATCCGTAATTTTTTTTTTTTTATGGTCCCACCCACCTTTTTGTGTGATTCAGCGATAATGTTTTAAGCATTCCCTCTATGCCAGCGCTGTGCTCCCAGGTGTAATTAGGTTGCAGGCTCTTCCTGGATCACGTGCCATACATTCGGCACATAATCTTAGCCTGGCAACAACCTGCCTTGTAGGCGGGTTACGCCTGCGCAGCCTCGGGGACTGACTGCTCACAGCGCCTGAGACTGCCTGACTGCGCAGGCGTAACCCACGTACATTGTGGATTGTAACCTGGCTGAACATACGCTATGTGATCGAGGAAGTGCCTGCAACCTAATTTATAGTGGGGAGCGCTGCACTGCCTCGGTAGGAATGTTTTCAACATCATCATAGAATCACCGGAAGCTGGAAGACCCCTTTAACTTTAAAGGAAAGTATAGTGTTGGGCAGACAAACTTGTGTCATCTAATGTGCCTTGCAGTCAGCACAGATATAAGATTGGCACCATAATGGTGGCCATATGTATAAGGTATTGGCCGGCTATGAAATATATTCTATCTGATCCTCTGACTAGTATATGCAGCTGTAACCTAGCTCCTCTCAAACACGTATAGAATATGGTAGTATGAATCTGATGTTTTATCTGGACCTTCAAATTATCATTTCAGATGGCACGGTTATTTTACCATAAGCCTCAGTTTGCAATCTTGGATGAGTGTACAAGCGCGGTCAGTGTAGATGTGGAAGATTATATTTACAGCCACTGTAAGAAGGTAAGTGACCTAGAAGTATATTCTGGTGAGAAACATCCCTAATAATCCAAGTCATGTCTCAGGGCCTGTTTAAAATATCCAACATTGACCTACAGGATTGCTCCTTTACATCTGGTGGCATTTAAGCGGTATTCCCATCTTAGACAATGGGGGCATATCGCTAGGATATGCCCCCATCGTCTAAAAGGAGCGGGTCCCACCGCTGGGACCGGCACCTATAACGAGAACGGAGCGGGGAGCGCTGTGGCTGGGGGACCCCAGATTTCCCGGGGTCTGTCCACCACCAAGCGCTAATCCCTGCCACTTGCATATAAGTGAATGGAGCGTGCCGCACATGAGCTGCCCATGCTCCCATTCATTTCTATGGGGCAAACTGCAATAGCCGAGCGTTTTCGGCGGCGCCATAGAAATGAATGGAGGGCGGCTGCGCATGCGCGGTGCGCTCTCCTTCACTTTCGGGGCTCTGTTCTCGATATAGGTGCGGGTCCCAGCTGTGGGACCTGCACCTATCAGACAATGGGGGTATAACCTAGCGATATGCCCCCATTGTCTGAGATGAGAAAACCCCTTTAAAGGCTCAGTTTGTTAAGAGCTGATTTGCGTGCCATCTTCCCATACTCCTCACCCCAGCTAGGGGCTCTCCATAATAATATCCCCCGAATCCTAACCACGGGGAATAAACACAGAGGATGAACATGCACGTCGTGGATTTTTACTGTGGTTTTGCTTAACTGCTGCTACATTATGTTCCTCCCCTTGCTGTGAACTTGGGACACAAGCCACTGTTCTTGTGATTGTCCCAGTGCCCAAACCCCACATTTATTTAGATTGGAGAATTGATCCATTTCAAAATAGCCATGTAAATTTTTTTGTATAAAGTTGTTCCCTCTTAGGGCCCTTTTTAAGTAGGTTGATGGAAATGACAATGATTGAGAAGAGGGACGTTCATTCCCAGTCATTGCCGGCTCGTAAATGCATTCACATGCGGCAGTGATCGCTGCTATATGGAGATGGGCATTCATTACTAGAAACATTCATCCCGTACGGTTTCATCGTTTGTCAGCAGCGCATCCCTGTGCGATGTGCTACCAGCAAACGGGAAGTTCTGGTGCTGCATGAAAGATGTGACCTTTGGAAGATATTCTGCACGTAGATTTCCCACATGTGACAGATATATTTAAAGGGGTTGTGTCATGTCAGACAATGGGAGCATATTGCTAGGATATGCCCCATTGTCTGATAGGTGTGGATCCCACCCTTTGGGACCCGCACCTCTCTCCTAAATGGAGCTGGCTTGGCCATTTCCATTGGCCCCATAGAAATGAATGGGAGCAGTGGTCACGCAAACAGGGTGTGCTCCCATTCATTTCTGTGGGGATTCCGGCTATTTTCGGCAGGCCAGTAGGAAGGCTTGGTGGTGGCCGGATCTGGTCACCTGTTAGGCTTTGTTTTAGAGAGAGGTGCGGGTCCCAGAGGTAGATTGTGAGCTTTCTGCGATTACATTTGTCAGGTTTACTTATGCTTTTCCTGCTGCTTGCTTTATTTTTTTATCCAGTCCCATCTTGCATTATACCAGGTTTAGAATTGCAAGTGACCCTAAGAGAGCATATTATACATTTGAAATGTTACAGGGGTTGCACAGCCTTTATTGAGTGGAGCCCCATCCTCAGGATAGGTCATCACTAGCTGATCTGTAGGGGTCCCTGCACCATCTGACCTATTCGGGTGCACCTCTGTTGCTTGAAGTCTGCACCAAAAGTACCCAGATCCGTCAACATTGTAGTGGACCGCTCTTATCACTGCACCGCTGTTCCATTATGCCTCATTCACACGTCAGTGTTCGGTCAGTGATTTTGAACCAAAACCAGGTGGTGGCTCTAATCACAGAACAGGAGCCGATCTTTCCCTTCTACCTTATCTCTGCGGAGGCTCCACTCCTGGTTTTGGCTCGCAATCACTGACCAAAACACTGGCGTGTGAATGAGGCTTTAAGCTGAGATTAGGCCATCACTTAGAAAAGGCTGGACAACCCCTTCAAATGGAACTCTTGTAATTGAAAGAATCAGAGGAACGAAAATGTGTGCATGGTCAATTCTGAGAGGGCGACGCCATAGTAGTGGTCATATCACTTACTATGGTCGCTTAAGCCCAAATGGCATTGCATCTCATTGGCAGCTTGACGGAGCCTGGCGGGGTCACTTTGTGTGACATCATGAACCACTAGTGGTTGGTAATTTATAATTTAAAAAAAATTCTTCTTTTTTTTTTTTTTTTTTTTTTTTTTTTTTTTAGCAACACCCTTTCTGAAAGCAATTTTCTATTGAGTGATGTTTTTGGGAGAAAACATATTTTTTTTAGGCTAGATTCATATGTGGCACTCAGATTCCAGCAAAAAAAATAAAAAAATTTAAAATATTATTTTGGTATTTTGCCCAGGCAGAAAGCGATGGACCCAATTACATTTAATGCAGTCTGTTGGGCACCGGCATATGCTGAGACCGGCAATTCTGGTATTCTCTTCTGGCATACGAATTGCAACGCATATGTCAACTTTGCCTTACCATTACATTTACTATAGAAGTAAAGCATCATTTTGTCTGATTGTTTAGTTTGTAGTAAATATGACTTCTTTCTGCCTAGGTTGGAATAACCCTTTTCACTGTGTCACACAGAAAGTCCCTGTGGAAACACCATAAGGTATGTACAAGTCAGGGACGCATCCCTTTCATTTGTAAATGTTATGACAACATAAATTGCTTTTACAGAATCTACAATCTAAGGCCTAGTTCGCACTTCAGTGACTTACATCAGTGATTGTTAATCATGTGCGCGTCAAGAGCGCCAAACAGTAGCAAATCAAGCCACTTTAAGACACCTAGGCAGCTCTCGTGTTTTCTGTAACATATTTAGTTCCATGGTGCATGAAATAATTATATATTTTTTTATTTTTATATAAATGAATGGTGCTACGCTGTTTCAGTACCTTTCATGTACAGCAATTAGAGCTACTGAAATGGCAGAGGGCCGGAGCCTGGGAGGTGGTCAGAACGGTGTTTCATCTCGCCTTAGTAACAGCGAGATAAGACAACCCCTGTAAGGGAGACATTGATGACTATATGGTATAGCAGGGATCAGCAACCTCCGGCACTCCAGCTGTTCAGAAACTACAACCCCCTGAATGCTTCATTCACTTCTGTGGGAGTAAGAAGAGCAGTCGAGCGTGTTTACACGCTGGGAGTTGTAGCTTCACAGCAGCTGGAGAGCCTAAAGTTGCTGATCCATGTGTTATAGTCTCCCTTCTAATGTGAGAAGAAACTAAGTGACGATTCCCTCGTCTCATTCGTGTTTCTGTACTATACTATTACTATAATATTGATGGTCAGCTGATGACTCATGTGGACCTCATCAGGTCAGGAGATCAGAGATAAGGCATCACATGAGATGTTAGCTGACAGGTCTGAGAAGTGATACTCTGCAAACAGCCTGATTTTTAACCCCTGTATATCAAAAATGGATACAAATTTTAATAAAGATCAATTGAAAAAAATGTTTTTTAGCCCAAAATGAGTAAAATGTAATTTAATAAAAAAAAGTGCCTTGAAGGTGTCCATAGCCTTTTAAAATAGGCCATTACATACTAGAGCAATAAAGATGTTGCTTAGTAACAAGCAGCACAACTTATTTTGGCCATGTACTTCATGATTAGCTATTCATTTGAATCGTCAGCATGTAATATAGTTTTCCTCACCCTGCACTGTACACTCTGCAAAATCGACTGGGGCATGAGAATGCAGACACACAGTGATCACGTCATTGGTGGTCTCAGTCTGGAAAGGGGTGGTTTTCATGAGACGATTCTTTCATGATACTAACCATCTTAAAGGAGGTTCTCGACATTTAAGTACTGATGATTTGTCCTTTAGATAGGCCATCAACATCAAATCGGCTGGGATCTGACTCCTGGCACCACCAGTGATCAGCTGTTTGCCGCTAGGACTACGCAGCACTTTACAGTGGCCAAGCGTGGTTCTGCCTGGTTCTGCACAACTCGTAGATCATTAATAGTTAGTTAACTCTTGAGATTCTCTTCAAAGAAGCTAGTGCTATTCTGAGATGGTTAGTAGCATGATAACATAAGGTATTTGTATTTTATTTTATTTTTCTTCATGGTTCTCCCTCTTCTTTTTCCAGTACTACCTCCACATGGATGGACGAGGCAACTACGACTTCAAGCCAATTACAGATGAAACAATTGAGTTTGGGTCTTAGAGCTCACTATTCAGAGCCAACTCATGGCAAAACAAAGCTATGACCTAGTTGTTTTTTTTCCTTTCAGATTTTTGCCTAATTTTAAATAATTGAAGTCTAATATGTTAATCTAATCATTAACACTACTGCACTAAAGTACAATGAATTCCTCTATGAGGTTTAAATCGGCAGATCTGATTACGCTCTACATAAATCAATTGCTCAGACTTCCTTGGCTAGTGACAGTTGTGTCCAGTTTCCAAGAAGGAGCAAAAGAACCATCTCTTGGGCTGGGTTCACACCTGAGCATTTTACAGCGTGCTCCTAACGCTCAGGTGTGAACCCAGCCTTAAGGAGGCCATACACATTAGATAGAAGATGGTTGAACAGCAGTTGAATAAACAATCATCTGGTAGACGTTTGTTTCGCAGTCACGTCCATGTTGGCCCTTACAGTTGTTCAAATTGTCCATACACATTCAATGAAAACGGGCGATGAACGAAAGATCTTTCATCTGACCATCAGACGAAAAACATTTAAACATGGGCGATTTCTCGATAATGGTCTCTTATTGGTTGGCTAAAATGATCATCCATGAATGTTCATTTTAGCTGAAATCTTCCGTTTTGATTAACTTTAGACTAATGTGTGTGGGCGCCAGTTTCACAGGAGTGTCTTCAGTCTGGGAAGCACCCGGCTTCTGATGGCTGCATTTCCTAAGCCGAACACTGCTCCTTTTGATTAAACTCACAGCATCATAATGATTTTATGATGCCGTGAGCTCCCGCCTGACTGCTGGTCTAGTGTAATGTACTCACATATTACTGTGCTCTAGCGTCAGGAAGGAATCTTTGATGCCGTGAGTTCAGAGTTCGGTCCTTGAATTTTAACCATCACATGTATTGTGTTTCCCGGACTGAACACACTGGTATGAAATTAGCCTTGGTCTTTTTCTTAAAGGTGTTATCCAGAATTTTTATTTAATTTCTAATGGTCCTCACGTTCATGTGATAAAGCACTTCGGTGGTAATAATGTTGAAAATAGCCCTACAGGGCCAACACTGTGCTCCCTGGTGTAATTACGTTGCGGGCACTTCCTGGATCACGTGCCGTAGTTTTGGCGCTTGAACTGAGCCCAGTTACAACCTGCGATGTACATGAGTTACACCTGTGCAGTCAGACCGCCTCAGGCGCTCTGAGCAGTGCCAGAGGTTGCCTGACTGCGCAAGCGCAACCTACGTACATCATAAATGTGCAGCACGTGATCCAGGAAGTGCCTGCAACATAATTCCACCAGTGAGCACAGCACTGGCCAAGTAGGAGTATTTTCAACATTATTCTTAAAGTGCTTAACACATGAAGGTGTGGACCATAAAGAAGTAAAAAAAAATAGTGGATATCCCCTTTAAGGACTATGAGAAAGTAGTGTTAGCCTGCGCCCCACTTCGTCTCTAAACATTGATTGCACTGTAGCCTGGGACTAGAGACTTTTTTTGTGATTGCAGTAAAACACATCCTCTTTGTATTGTTTTCGATTAATCTCAGGTTATATAGAGATAATGCAGAAGAAAATGGACAAGATGCAATTAATTATAGGATTTACTATGTAATTTTTTTTTGTTTATAATGATGCCAAAAGCATGACAGGGATTCCAACCAAGGAACGTCACTGAATGGCTATTTCGCTGCCAGGCTGTAATGTCTGCCACGCAGGCTGTGCAAATCCTGGAGAACTCGGCCAGTGTCCTCGAAAGGCAGAGATAGAAAACTTGTATTCCATTTAGTAGGTCTAGACTGATAGTTCCTGTCTTTAATTTTATACGTAACAGGTTTACACGTCCCATGTGCAGATTTCAGTGTATTTTCCAGATACTTTCTAGGTGATTAATTATAACCTTTTTAATTTAAGTTAGTAGCTAGGTGGATGAATTGTATGCTGTGTACCTGGAGATCACTGAGCGGGGTAATATACCCTTTTTGTAAATGTGACTTGGAAGCTGAGAGCATTAACTGGATTTGTTTTAAATGGGTTGTCCAGGTTCGGAGCTGACCCCTGACCTATCCCCTTCTTCCCCCACTCAGGCCCTCTGTCATGAGCTGTGTCGCGCGGGGCAAAGGCTTTTTTTTGTTTACAAGCTTAAACTGCTAGGAGGAGGCGTCCACCCAGCAGTGTTCCCAGTGACGTCACCGACACTAATGGGCAGGCTTTAGCCCTTCCTTAGCCGCTAAAGCCCGCCCATTAGTGCCGGTGACCTCACCAAGCTCACTGCTAGGCCAATGCCTCCGCCTAGCAGTTCCTATGAAGAGCCTGGTACGTGACCAGATCTCACGAAAATTCATAAAATGCTCCGATGCTCATGTCAGAAGGGCTGCCTGGGTGAAGAAGGGGATATGTCTGGGTTCAGCTCTGAACCCGCACAACCTCTTTAACATTGGAATAGGATTTACAAAGGCATGCACTGAGTAATGCAATAAATGGGATCTGTGTAAATCTTCTGTGCCTCCTGAAGCCTTTTTTTTTATTGCATCTACATTCAATGCTGGACAGTCTTCCATCGCTATGCAAAAACCGAGTAAGCATATCCCATAAAACACAATAAATGCTATAGCTGCAATACCAAATGCACTATGCAGACATTGAATATATGGATTATACATTGTACTATTGCTGCGTTCACTATATAAATGATTGAGGTAGTTGGTAAATACTTAAATCAATTTTTGATAAATAAACCCAAATGCTGCAGTAAGGCAATCTCTTATAAATGGGACACTACACTAAAATGACTCTCCTCTCCATGGGACTATAAGTCATTGGAACATCACCTCAGCCATGGACACTGGCCACAAACCACTGCTATTGAGCACCGAAACGAAGAGGGCTGATTGCAGTCGTTCCCGGAAGATGTTAAAGGGAATGTGTCATCAGAAAATGACCTATTGTTTAAATTAAATTTTTATGTTTAACATATTTTAAAGAATTTTTAGTAGTTATTTTTAATTCCCCATGCCAATATCTATATTTAAATACAAAAAACATAAAATCCTTGCTTTTTTTACAGTCACCACTAAGCCTATGTGGTCTGTACAGCTCAATTTAGTGCAGCTACCTGCTTATCTGTCATTCTAATCCTGCCTGTAATAATATCACCTCTGTGTATAGATAAGACAGGATCCACCATTCACAATAGGCGTTTGTCAAATCTTATCTATCCTTTCCTTGTCCAATGACCTCAGCACAAGTCAGAGCATATCTAAAAACACTCTTCCAGTCTGCAGTAAGGGTGCAAAGGGGTGTTATCCAGTTGGGGGGGTGTCCCTGCACATTCTGACACCAGCAGCACTCACTGGATAGAGTGAGACTGTACAGGGACACCCTCCCAACTGGTTACCACCGCTTTGTACCCTTACTGCAGACTGCTAGCAATTCATTCATAACTTCTGGTAGGGCTGCACCCAGCATTGACGATGAGCTGAGCCTCGGGTGCAAGGCCACCACCCTCTTTGCACCCAGGGGCTAATTAGCATCAAATGAAAAGCCTGCTCTTTACACAATGGGGTCACCTATGGACATAGAACAAAGATAGAAAGTTAGAATAATCTGACAGCGCGCATCTGGCATGTAAGAAGTATTCATCACCAGGTATGTGGAGACCTACCCTTCCCTTTAACAAAAAATACACCCAATGCAGTAATAATGAAAACGAATTGAAAAAAGCCGAGCACTGCCTGTAAACCGGTTGTATGAGATTACAAAAACATGGCTGCTTTCTGCCAGCAGCAGTGCCACACGTTTCCATGGGCTGTGGTTTTGTTCAAGTGAGTGCTGCTCTTTTAGGTATATACAATAAGAAAAAAGCCTAAAAAATGCCAAAACACAGAAGCAATCATCTTACAAATAATTTTAATATCTGACATTTTATCCAGGACAGGAAACCTGAGGATATAAAAAAAACAAAAGTTCACACCTCCACCACACCTCAGTTTCAGGTTTCCTATCCTCTGGATAGGAAGTCCTGGGGAACCTACCTAAGAATGGCCAGGCTCTGGTCCCATGGTTGAACTATCCTATGGCAGCATAAGACTCTCTTGTGGGAGCCGCTTGTCAAGTATGCTGCTCCCCTACCTCTTTCCCAGCTTTGCCCCGCTGTGTGGGAGCCGCTGTGGCCGTGCCAGGCAGCTCCGGTTTGATCTCTGTGCCTCGAGCAACAAAGACGGCCGCAGCGTCCTTCGCGCTGGGCGCGGGCATGCGCAGTAGGACGCTAGACCAGATTAGGGAGGCCGAGTGTGCTTGGTTCTGCAATGTCAGTGGAGAGTGCTTGGCGTGAATATACACGAATAACACACTGAGCTACTAGGGAATGTGAGAACAGGTTGTAATTTGTAATATACAAGAAGAAAAAGATTGTTCAACCATCAGGAGCAAAACAGTAACTGCAGTTACATGACTAGAATCTGCAGAACTAATCATGTGCTAAATAGTTGCAAGTCTAATTTATGTGTGAGAGAGCCAAGAAGATTGGCTACAAAAGGACGGTGAGATATGGAGCCCGAAAGTCAAAAGTTCAAAACCTTGTTACCCTTTTGCTCGTCAGTGTAAATTGGCAGTGGGGGACAGCAGCCAGCAAGTTTGTTTGCACATAGTGCTGTGCCAGGATTCCTTGCACGGAAGTTATTTTGGAGGCAGGTGATCTGGTCCTTGCTGACCCTACTGAGCCCTTTAGACCATCAAGCCCGGTATTTGGCCTGAGGAGTTGGGTACAGCTGCAAGCGGGTGAGAATTCCTTATTTTGCTATTTAGGTTCTTTTTGGCTGTTTATATTGTAGGGGCCAATGTTCTATCTGTAAAAGTCTGCTGCCTGAAACCTATACAGTATGTCATTCACGTGTTGAGAAATTGGTGTTAGAGTCTCAATCTATGGGCCCTTGCACACGACCGTATGCCCTCCGAGACATACAGTCTGTCAGCGGGCCATATGTCCCGGAGCGGCATTGATCGGGAGCACACAGCATCATAGATTACAATGATGCTGTGCCCGTCGGGCCGCGGTGCTATTGTCCTGCACTCATATGATTTTATGAGTGCAGGACAATATGATTTTATAAGTGCAGGACAATAGCCCCGCGGGCGGCCTGACTTGTACAGCATCATTGTAATCTATGATGCTGTGTACTTCTGTGCGCACGATCAATGTTGCTCCAGGACATATGGCCCGCTCACAGACCGTATGTCTCAGAGGGCATACAGTCGTGTGCAAGGGCCCTATGTCAGAGTATTAAGGCTCTAGTTAGGTTAGGGCTTCTATAACCCATTCGCTACCAGCGACGTATGTGTACAGTACTGGAGCGAAGTGCAAACATGGTGCCCGCTTGGCCTGCATCGGGCTTCATGTGGTATCGTTGTAATCGTACTGACCCCTAGAGAATGAAGGGCACAGGTAACGCTGAGGGAACAAAACCTTTAAAACTGTGGAGGAATTTAATATTTTTTTCCAATTCCACCCCATCTGGAATTTCTTTCCCACTACATTGTATGCCATATTCAATGGTGGCATTAGAAAGTACAATTTGCCCTGCAAAAAATAAGTTCTCATACAACTATGTGAATGGAAAAATAAAAAAAGTTATGGCTCAAGGAAGATGGGGAAGAAAAATGAAAACGCAAAAACCTCCGGTATCCTAAAGGTTAAACATTAAACAGTTCTTCCTCAGTCCGCAGGAGGGTCTAGACCAGGGGTAGTCCACCTCTGGCACTCCAGGTGTTGTGAAACTACAACTCCCAGCATGCACACTTGCTCTGCTCTTCTCATAACTCCCATAGAAATGAATGGAGCATGCTGGGAATTGTAGTTTCATAACAGCTGGAGTGCCGGACGTTGTTGATTCCTGGTCTAGACAAACTGTGGATTCTGATTCAGATGTTCTGGATGAAGATAAGTGGGACCTAGAGGCTACTAGTGATTTTGCTAGTAATAGTTCTTCTGAAGATGAAGCAGGCAGAGTGCTTTTTCCTATTGAAGATACGGAACTGTTATTGAAGGAGGCGAGAACTACTGTGCAGTTAGAGGAAGTTAAACAGCAAAAGTCTATTGCTGACCAGGTTTTGGAGAGATTAGCACCTAAAAAGCAAAGAGTGTATCCTGTATAGTGATGGACGAACATCTGCCGGGGCGGTTCGCGAACGCGATCAAATGTTCGCGAACCGCAAGTTTGCGGCAGGTCCCATTAATTTTTAATGGCAGGCGAACCTGAAAAACCTTCAGCTCATATTTGCAGCCAAGAAATATTTACTAGAAGTGCACAAATAGTCCCACAACATGGACAGTGACATACCAGATGTATTATTCGAATTTACGATCTCCATTCAACCATTGCTAGGTGGGTTAAGTTGTCACTCGATTGCCTATACATCTAGGGATATTCCTATCCCAAAGGGATTTGGTGCTCATTCAACGAGAGCAGTGGCTACTACATGGGCAGAGAAAGCTGTTGCTTCTGTCTCTCAGATTTGCGGCCTCCTGGTCCTCTCCTCATACCTTTTTTAAAGACACTATAGGTTGCACCTAGATGCGGATGCTGCCTTCAGGAGAAAGGTGCTACAAGCTGTAGCTCCCCTCTAATTTTGTGTTGATTCATAGTTTAGTTCGCATGGGTGAGGAGAAAACATAAATTGCTTACCGGTGATTGTTTATCTTGAAAACCCATGACCGCGCCCCAAAATTTCCCAACCCTATATATATATATTTAACCTGTTACGGACACAGGGCGTACAGGTACGCCCTGATGTCCTGGTACTTAAGGACACAGGGCGTACCACACTTCCATGGAGTACTAAATTTATATCCCAATTTAGCCACTGACAATCGGATAAAAAAATGATTCTCAGACTTGAGAAAACGAAAACTAAAAAAATATTTTTGTCACCTTACATCACAAAAATGGTAATAGCAAGCGATCAAAAAGTCATATGCCCCCCCAAAATAGTGCCAATAAAACCGTCCTCTCATCCCGCAAAAATTGAGCCCCTACCTAAGATAATCGGCTAAAAACTAAAAAAAATTTACTCTTAGACTATGGAGATACTAAAATGTTTTTGTTTTTTTTTGTTTATTAAAAAAGATAATATAGTGTAAAACATAAAAAAAATTGGGTATCGTTGCGTCCGTAAGAATATGCTCTATAATTTTTTTTTCCATTTTAATCAGTTTTCCAATAACAAAGTAAGGGTTAACAGACAAACAAAACTTAATATTTATTACCCTCCTACCGCAGTTTACAGAAACACCCCATATGTGGTCGTAAACTGCTGTATGACCAAAGGGCAGGGGGCAGAAGGAAAGGAACGCCGTATGGTTTCTGGAAGGCAGATTTTGATGTTTTTTGGGTTTTTTTTGACACCATGTCCCATTTGAAGCCCCCCCTGATGCACCCCTAGAGTAAAAACTCCATAAAAGCGACCCCATCTAAGAAACGACACCCCTTAAGGTATCCGAAACTGATTTTTACAGCCGTCGTTAACCCTTTAGGTGTTCCACAAGAGTTATTGGCAAATGGAGATGGAATTTCAGAATTTCTATTTCTGGTAACCTTGCCTCACAAAAATGTAATATAGATAAACCAAAAATCATATGTACCCTAAAAATAGTCCCAACAAAACTGCCACCTTATCCTGTAGTTTCCAAAATGGGGTCACTTTTCTACTCTAGGGTGCATCAGGGGGGGGCTTCAAATGGGACATGGTATAAATAAACCAGTCCAGCAAAATCTGCCTTCCAAAAACCACACGGCGCACCTTTCCCTCTACGCCCTACCGTGTGCCTGTACAGTAGTTTATGGCCACATATGGGATGTTCCTGCAAACTACAGAATCGGGGCAATAAATATAGCATTTTGTTTGGCTGTTAATCCTTGCTTTGTTACTGGAAAAAATTGAATAAAATGAAATTTGAGAATTACAATTTTTTGGCAAATTTTCCATCTCCATTTGCCAATAACTCTTGTGCAACACCTAAAGGGTTAACAAAGTTTGTAAAATCAGTTTTGAATACCTTGAGGGGTGTAGTTTCTTAGATGGGGTCACTTTTATGGAGTTTCTACTCTAGGGGTGCATCGGGGGGCTTCAAATGGGACATTGTGTAAATAAACCAGTCCAGCAAAATCTGCCTTCCAAAAACCATACGGCGCACCTTTCCCTCTACGCCCTACTGTGTGCCTGTACAGTAGTTTACGGCCACATATGGGGTGTTTCTGCTAACTACAGAATCGGGACAATAAATATAGCATTTTGTTTGGCTGTTAACCCTTGATTTGTTACTGGAAAAAATGGATTAAAATGGAAAATTTGCCCGAAAATTTTAATTCTCAAATTTCATCCCCATTTGCCAATGACTCTTGTGCAACACATAAAGGGTTAACAAAGTTTGTAAAATCGGTTTTAGAATACATTAAGGGGTGTAGTTTCTGGAATGGGGTCTTTTTGGGGGGGTTTCTATTATGGAAGCCTCACAAAGTGACTTCAGACATGAACTGGTCCCTAAAAATTGGGTTTTTGAAAATTTCAGAAAAATTTCAAGATTTGCTTCTAAACTTCTAAGCCTTGTAACATCCCCAAAAAATAAAATCATTCAAAAAATGATCCAAACAAGTAGACATATGGGAAATGTAAAGTAATAACTATTTTTGGAGGTATTACTATGTATTATAGAAGTAGAGAAATTGAAACTTGGAAATTTGCAATTTTTTACAAATTTCTGGTAAATTTGGTATTTTTTGATAAATAAAAATGAATTATTTTTTACTTCATTTTACCAGTGTCATGAAGTAAAATATGTGACGAAAAAACAATCTCAGAATGGCCTGGATAAGTCAAAGCGTTTTAAGGTTATCACCACTTAAAGTGACACTGGTCAGATTTGCAAAAAATGGCCTGGTCCTTAAGGTGAAATAAGGCTGTGTCCTTAAGGAGTTAATGGTGCTGCTTTATTAACATACTTTTATTTTTATTTAACGGATCCCATATAGCTTAGGGATGTAATGTTCAAGATTGGTTCCCTGACTAGGGTCTATTAGTTTTCTTTTTCCCTTTCATCCTCAATGACTGCATACCATGAAATGACCGGCCTCCAACCAGGTAGGGACAGGAAGTATAAAATTGACCCTCCATCGGCTCTTCCTCAGTGTCTTCCTGTCCCTCCAGGTAGGAGATGGATCATCCTCATGGCACATGCTATGAGCCCGTTTCTGTTACAGGCAGGCAGAGGCGGTAAGAAGAAAAGAAATGTCTTAAAGCACATGAGGGAAGCAGACAGCACCCGTGCCCTAGTTGGGTATTGAGGGGCTGAAAAGACTGTCAGGATCCCTGCTCCTTACCTCCCGCACAGTGTGTCGGGCGTGGAGGTCCATGTGGGACCGGACACTCAGGGAGTCCCTCCGGTCTGTTCGCAAGCTCCTCATTGTGATCCGATAGTTTTGGCGCTCACGATGACGCCACCGGAAGTCGTATGCGGCTCACGTGCGTTCCAAGAGGTACTTCCGGTCTGTGGAACGCACGCTGAGGGGGCGGAGCTACAATCAGCACAAAGGACCATGGCGGAAGTCGCCCGCTGATCTGAGGTCTGCAGGTAAGAGAATTTTTAAAAAGGGGATCAGAGGTGATATATTTAAATATGTCTGAGCAAGGTGCTGGTCAGAAGGAAGCCTCTCAGGGACCCTCTATTGTAAGTAAAAGGTCTCTGAAGGGGGGGAATGATGGTTATCTTACCCCTTGCTAAACCCCCTTATTCTCTCTCCTCTTCCTCTTCCTCTATGTATGCAGAGTGAGAAGGATGGGGCTCTGAAAAAAGCTTGTCCAAAAACTAAAAAATGTGTTGTGTTCAGTTAGATTGCCTGACGCATATAACAAAAAACTCAGCAAAAAGTGTACCTTTAATATGGTAAAGGACTTGGTCCCGTCTATTAGGGAAGAGCTAAGAGATGTAATAAGGGAAGAAATGAGATCTGCCATAGCAGAGAATCCTGTAGTTACTCCTGGGACATCGAGCTCAAAACATAGAGATACAAAAATGAGCATCTCCGGCTCATCCTCCTCTGACTCAGAGCAGGAATCCGATTCAGAGGATCCGGACTCCGGGGATTCATCTGGGTCTGATTCAGAATATAAAAACTTCCTCTTCTCCTCGGAGGACATATTTTTCTTTTCTTTCTCTTAATCACACCTTTCTCAATCTTTTCCTTGTAAATCACTGAGGTGTGGTGGGGGTGTGAACTTTTATATATCCTCAGGTTTCCTGTCCTGGATGGGAGGTCCATCTCACATGGCTGCTGTCATGGGTTTCAAGACAAACAATTACAGTATCGGTAAGCAATTTCGTAGTTTTTTTGTGTACGTCCAGTTGCTACCACTAGATGGAGGATTTCTTCCAGGATACTTCAGATTCATACTCTGTATGGTAGACAGTGTGCGCAGATAGTCTTTTACCATTTCCTCCTTTCAGGACTAATTCTATAGATTGTCTCTAGCACTGTACATACATAACACACTTCGTTATTTGCTTCTTTCCTTACAAAAGTAAAGTTTAAGTATTTTTTTTGCTATATATTGCACTGAAGGCAGTTATGGAAGAATAATTTAGAGTTTGGTGTATACCTGTTTTATCCGATAAACCAATTATGGGTTGTCTGCCATCTTGGTTCCTTCTTCCTTTGTCTTGGAGGAACCATATCAGTACTTTTACTATTCTGTCCCTGGCTTAGCAGAAATAGTGGGACACAATCTCATCATGGCACTTACTCTGCTGAGTCCTATCTTACAGGGGTTGTCTCACTTGAGCAAATGGCATTTATCATGCAGATAAAGTTAATACAAGGCACTTGCTAATGTATTGTGATTGTCCATATTGCCTCCTTTGCTGGCTGGATTCATTTTTTCATCACATTATACACCGCTCGTTTCCAGGGATTACGGCCACCCTGCAATTCAGCAACTGTGGCCATGCTTGCACACTATAGGAAAAGGCACTGGTCTCTCTGGTGCCTGGGAGAGGGGGAATGTGTCTAGGCAGTTTTTTTTAGTTTTTTTTTTCCCTATAGAGTGCAAGCACGACCACCGCTGCTGGATTGCAGGGTGGTCGTAATGACTGGATACGAGCAGTGTATAATGTGATGAAAAATGAATCCAGCCGGCAAAGGAGGCAATATGGACAATCACAACACATTAGTAGGTGCCTTGTATTAAATTTCTCTACATGATAGATGCCGTTTGCTGAGGGGACACAACCCCTTTAAGGGCGTCAAGTGATAGATGAGTGACATTGTAGAGGTCCTATGTATCTTATATGTTGTAGCCGTGCTGTTTTCTGTATCAGTGTATTCCTAGGTGATGCAGCTTTAGCCCCTGCCTCCTCCTGTAGTTTCTCTCTGTCCGCTCTTATTAGTAGGAGTGAAAGAGGGAGTGATGAATGGAGGAGGGGGGCAGCGTGAAGCCGCTTCACATAGAAAATCACTAGAAATTCTGCACACAACCCTGACAGATAGTAGAGCGATTGTGAGTCAGGGGAATAATATATAACAGCGTTAATGGTCTCGTGGTGGAAATGATATGTTCAGCAGCATTTTATGGATGGGAGGCATACAGATAAACAAGGTGGGTGGAGATGGATGGGAAGGGACCTGAGAGCTGCCAGGAAGGATTTGATAAATGACGGTGTAATCCTGTAGCTTACGGTAAACCATACGCACAGGGGAGATGCTCAGACCTGGTCGTCAGACTTGGGCTCGTAAGGCCCCTTTCACACGAACGGATGCCGTGCGGGTAATCTGCTGCGTGAAAGAGAGCCAAGCCCCGTTCCGGACAGCCGAGACACGGAGCATTAACATGACTGATAATGCTCCGTGCCTCTCTGTGACCTTTTTACTACAAAATCACTGTGAGATAAAGTTGTCACCGTTATTTTGTAGTAAAAAGGTGACAGAGAGGCACGGTGACGTACCGGGCTCTCCATAAGGACTGCTAGGCGGAAGCTTCCACCTATCAGAGCCAGTGACATCACTGGGAACACTGCCTAATAGTGTGTTATAAGCAAAAAAAAGCCCTTCCCCTGTGCAATACAGCGCAGGGAAAGGGAGAGCATCAGAGCATAAAAAAAACCCTGCTTTGATTGGGAAACACTTGGACCTTTTTAGTCCTGTGGTGCTGACAAAGGAAGGGGAACTCTTTTTTATCTTGTCTCCAGATGTCTTGCCATTGTGACAACCAGGATCGGTTGTTTTCTCCTGACAGCCCAGTTGCTTACCTCTTGTACATCTTTCTTAGGACTCATGCACGTGGCCGTATTGCAGCCCGCATACGGGGGGTCCGCAATACACGGGCACCGGCCATGTGCACCCTGTATCACGGATGCGGACCTTTTCATATGTTCTATTTTTTTACGGTGCGGACGGATCACGGACCTATTCAAGTTGAATGGGTCTCGATTCGTCCCGGCCGCCACACGGATGTTGCCCTTGCATTGAGGACCACAAATTGCGGTCCCCAATGCATGGAACGGCCGCACAACGGCTGTGTGCATGAGGCCTTATGCTGTTATTGACCTGTTTTCATCATGTAAACAAATCGCTCAGGTTTGTTTTCATCTCATATGTAGCACTTCCTGTTGCTGGATCCAACCAAAACCATGATGCACTTCTTCTTTCTCTGCCAAAGCTCTAGCAACGCCCCCAACAACACCCTGCTAGTTTATAGCTCCTCCCACCCAGCTAGTTACATAGACACTCCCCTATGACTGCCCCCGTCCATGGACATGACATCATAGGAAATAAGAGCTGCATGGACAGGGTCATGTGACCACAGCCCAAAACAGAATATAGGTAATGGTAAAAGAAACTAAATCAGAGCTACCTTAAGGATTATCTTAAGGATGTTGATGCAAACCAGAAAATAGATAGATGAGTAAATTGAATCCAACGAAGTGAAATTCGATCTGAATTTCAGGATAAATTTGATTCATCGCAAAGCTGAATTTCCTCGTAGTAGCAAATTGATTTGACCTGAAATAGTTAAAAAACAAACAAACATCCTTGCCTCCTCCGTTTGCTCGCCACAGGCTGGCCGCTGCTTGATTGAAGATCTCAGGCGAAATCCTGTGCGTGGTGACATATGACGTCACCACTCCGGCCGGCGTGATAATGTCATCTCAGGGTTGTGTGAGATTTTGAGCAAGATGGCGGTGGCCGGCCCGCCGTGAGCAAATGTATGACTTAATTTTTTTAATGTTACTTTTACACTGTATTGTTACTCTCAGATGCTGCAATTATGTATGAACGAAGCATATGATGGGGGCACTGCAATCGTCACTCCCGGTCATTGCACCCACTACTTACAAAGAAATGCTCTTCGTGACAAGATAATTCTTAACAAATCTAATTTTTTATGTACAAATCTGCGAAGCAGCTGAATCAAATTTTTCAAAACTTTGCTCATCTCTACTAGCAAACTAATATTTTTTCCATTTCATTACCATGACGGCCACACAGGAGATTGACCCATGACCTCTGTAGGGGCAGGAACAGAGAAGAGGTTAAATTGCCCCCTCCCACCACCACTCCTCAGTGTTCCTGTCCTTACTGAGGCCAGGGGCGGAGAAGAGTCTCCCTGCGTGCCAGGGAGATGAAGAGGAAATTATCCTTTTCTTTTTTCTCATCTCCAGGAGGTTCCGAGGACGGTCTCCTGGTATTACCTTAGCTCCAGACGGGAGCTCCCCAGTCCGCCGGTGGGCACGTGCTTATGCTGGGCTGGGGATATCGGGAGGACTCGTTCCGGTCTATCTGGAGCTTGCTCCTGGGCCGCATAGTTCCTCCTCTCCCCCGGTGGGGCGCACGCCAACGTCGAAGGCTACTGACGTCACTTCCGGGTTCCGGTCATGTGATCCAACCCGGAAGATCTCTGGGACGGAAAGCAGATAAAAGCGGCAAAGCCATGGCAGACGCTGATCTGAGTTCTGAGTAAGTATTAGTTTCCACTGGCACCCCCAGCATGTCGGGTCCTGAGCTACAGGGTTCTATGGAACTCGATGCCCCCATTTTGCCTTCCGTAAGTTCCCCTGGTGGGACCCCCATTTTTTTATTAACTTACTACATTCTTGATGTATTTTTCTGATGGCTCTCCTCCATTCTTTTTTCCATATCCCCAGGTAAGAGGCACAGAAAAAAATTAAAAAGCCTCCACGTTGCTTCACTTGTTCAATAAAATTACCTGAGTAATATGCTAAAAAATTATGCAAAGACTGCATCTCGGAAGTAATCTGCCAGGAACAGCCCTCACTTACGGAAAGCATCCGTTCGGTGGTACAGGAGGAGCTGAGAGCCGCCAGGTCCGGGGTATCTGACCTTCCCCACCCTCAACCCCCTAAACGCCCAAGAGTAAAACCTCCCTCCTTTTCCGATTCGGATTACATGGAGGATGAGGCTTCCTCCTCCAAAACATGGAGATGTCTCCCTTTCCGAAGGAGAAATTTCGGAGGGCGATAGAAAATTTTATTTCTCGGTGGATGAGGTGAATGACGTGCTAAAAGCGGTCTGTGCCACCATAGGGATTGAGGAGGCCCCCAGGTCCCATTCAATCCAGGATGAAATGTTCGGGGGGCTGCGAGTAAAAAGGGCAAGAGTATTCCCCATAAATGAAAATATCAGAGACATGGTACTAGAGGAATGGTCTGAACCAGAGAAAAGACTAGGAATATCTAAAGAATTCAAAAATCGCCTAGTATTTGACCCTTCACAGTCAAAATTATTTGACGAAATTCCAAAGGTTGACGTTCAGGTGGCCAAAGTAAATAAAAAGACCGCCCTGCCATTCAAAGATGCGGCCCAGCTTAAGGATGCCATGGAACGTAAAGCGGATGCTCTTCTAAAAAAATCATGGTAGGCTTCCATGTACGGGCTAGGAACTAAGCTGTAGCCAGATCCATGTTCTTATGGCTGAACGAACTGGAGAACCATTTAAAGAACAAAACCTCCACAGAGGAAATTATTCAGTCATTACCGTTATTAAAAATCTGCTACAGGTTTCTTGGCTGATGCCTCGGCTGAATCTATTAGATTCAGCGCCAGGGACGCGAGCTTGTCTAATGCTGCTCGTAGGGCCTTTGGATGAAGTCCTGGTCAGGAGATAAAACCTCCAAAATGAAGCTTTGCTCGATCCCCTTTTCGGGGGAATACGTTTTCGGGCCTGTCCTAGATAAAATCTTAGAGAAGGCTGCTGATAAGAAGGGCTTCCCAGAAGACAGACCCTATAGAAGGAACCAGTCCTTTCGTCCCTACTCTAGCCAAAGCAAACCCTATAGAGGCAAGGGCAAATCAGGTCGCTGGGCTTACCCTAAAAGAGGTAAAGGAAGGGGTTTCCTTCTCAAACCCCAGTCTAAGTCTGATGACAAACAATGACGCCATAGTCAGGGGGAGGCTGAGAGACTTCCTCGGTCCCTGGGAGAGAACGAGAAAAAAAAACTGGGCTCTGGAAATCATCCAGTCGGGATACAAAATAGAATTCACCTCTATCCTCCCAACAAGATTCGTCATCACCAATGTAGGCTCCAGGTATTCCAAGCAAAACATTATTTTAGGCATCCGGGAACTAGTAGAAAAGGGAGTAGTAGTTCCAGTCCCAGTTTCCCAGTTAAATCAGGGATTCTACTCAACTCTCTTCCTAGTAAGAAAGAAAGAAGGATCCTTTCGCACAATAATAAATTTAAAACACTTGAACAGATTTATCCTGTACAGGAAATTCAAAATGGAATCCCTGAAGTCGACTATCCCCCTAATAAACATGGGAGCAGTCATGTGCTCGATCGATTTAAGGGACGCATATTATCACATCCCAATCCATTCCAACCATCAAAGATTCCTGTGATTCGCAGTTCATGACCTACACAACGGGATCCTTCATTTCCAGTTCACAGCCCTCCCGTTCGGGATCTCTTCTGCCCCGAGACTCTTCACAAAACTGGTAATAGTGATGGTAGCCCTTATGAGACAGGAAGGACCCAACATAGTACCTTACCTGGATGATTTCCTAGTCATAGGCGACTCGACGAGACTCCTGCTACCACACTTAGAAATATTCTTGACCTGTCTGTCAGAGCTGGTCTGGATTGTAAACAGGACAAAATCTGTTCTACATCCTTCTCCGAGCATGAACTTTCTAGGTGTAACCCTGGACTCACAAAAGCAAAGGACCTTTCTCCCTCAGGCCAAAATCCAGTCCCTCAAACAGAAAGTCAGAAGATTCCAATCGAAAAGAGAATGTTCTATAAGAGAGGCGATGAGCCTCTTGGGTTTCCTAACTTCCTGTATCCCCTCAGTAGAATGGGCTCAGGCCCACTATCGTGTCATGCAAAACTGGCTTCTGAATCAGTGGAACAGAAAACTAGGATCCTTAGACATCAGATTGCGGATCCCAAGCTCTGTGAAGATATCCCTATCCTGGTGGATGGTGGAGAGAAACTTGTCCAGGGGAGTCCCATGGAACAAATCCCCGTCAATTACGGTTCTCACGGACGCCAGCAAATTAGGCTGGGGGGCAAAGGTCAAGGACAGATACTACCAGGGCTCCTGGGGGAGGGAAACGTTTAACCAATCATCAAGATTCAGAGAACTGTACGCTGTCTGGAAGACCCTGAATGCAGCCAGGGGGTTTCTAAAGAACCACCACGTGAAGATCCTATCGGACAACATGACGACTGTTTCATACCTCAGGCACCAGGGAGGTACACGATCAAAAAGACTCCAGAGCATTGCGGAAGAAATATTCTCCTGGGCAGAGAAGAAGTGAAATCTATCTCAGCAGTCCACTTGAAGGCTCTCTGAATCAGGAAGCAGACTTCCTCATCAGACAGAAAATAGACAGTCGGAAGTGGTCATTGAAACAGGAGGTGTTCGAGACAATAACCAGAAGATGGGGCCTACCCATGATAGACCTGTTCGCCTCAAGAAAAAATACAAAACTAGGACATTCTGTTCGCTAAACCCGAGAGACCACCCCTGGAGAATCGATGCTCTCTCACTCATATGGAATTGGGGTTTGGCATACGCCTTTCCCCCTCTCCCCCCTGATTCGAGAGTAATTCAGAAAATCATGAAAGGAAGGGTAACAGTTATACTGATCACGCCTTTTGGCCAAAGAGGTGCTGGTTCCCCCTACTTCAGAGATTGGCAATAGAGGAACCCTGAAGTTACCGCCCATCCAGGACATTCTTCATCAAGGTCCTATTCTTCATCCTCATCCACAGTTCCTCAATCTCACAGTCTGGATCCTGAGGTCGCCATACTAAAACACCAAGGTCTCTCTGACAAAGTCATTTCCACAATAAAATGCTGTCGGAAGAAAGTAACATCTGCAATATACCTAAAGATATGGAAGAAGTTCTGCTCATGGTCCAGGGACACAGAGCCAAATCTCAGAGAACCTAACATCCAGAAGATCCTTGACTTCTTGCAGAATGGTCTGGAGCTGGGACTTACACCCTCTACACTGAAAGTGCAAATCTCTGCACTTTCTTTGACACCAGTCTCGCTGATCATAGGTGGGTAAAACGGTTTATTAGAGCAGCAACCAGGTTAAGGCCCTCCCTAAGATCTCGTACTCCTACCTGGGACCTAAACCTAGTCCTAAACAGACTTACGCATCCTCCCTTTGAACCGCTGGAAGACTGCACAACAAAATGACTCTCCTTCAAAACCCCCTTGCTCATCGCCATCACCTCGGCCAGAAGACTGGGAGAAATACAAGCACTCTCCATAAGGGAACCATATCTGACTATCTCCGAGGATAAGATTGTTTTGATACTGGATCCGGTATTCCTGCCCAAGATAGTTTCCAACTATCACAGAAGCCAGGAAATCATCCTCCCCTCCTTTTGTGACAAACCAAAAAATCTGAAGGAAAGCGACTTCCATACTCTCGACGTCAGACATACCGTACTAAAATATCTGGAAGTCACAAAAGACTTTAGGAAATCTGACAGTCTTCTCATCCAGTTTGCGGTAAAAAATAAGGGTTTAAAAGTCTCTAAGTCCTCTATTGCCCGATGGATTAAAGATACCATCTCTCTCTGCTACAAACTTCAAAACCTGGATCCACCCGCAAACGTTCGAGCTCACTCCACTAGAGCAGTTTCCACCACTTTTGCAGAAAAAGAAGGTGCTTCCCTAGATGACCTATGCAGGACAGCCACCTGGTCAAGCATACACACCTTTGTTAAACATTACCGCTTGGATTTATCGATGTTCTCCGACCTTTCATATGGACGCAAAGTCCTTCAGGCGGTTGCCCCCCCAATTGTATAATTTTATAATTCTCCTGTGTGGCCGTCATGGTGATGAAATGGAAATCCAGAAATAGACTTACCGGTAATTCTGTTTCCATGATATATCCATGACTGCCCACAATTCCCTTCCCCTTTCTTTTGTTATTGGTATGAAGTAATACCTTGTTTCCCTTTTTGAGGTATGATGTAATACCTTGAACTATTGTGTTATGAGTCTGGCACTTAGTAATCTTTGAAACACTGAGGAGTGCTGGTGGGAGGGGGCAATTTAACCTCTTCTCTGTTCCTGTCCCTACAGAGGTCATGGGTCAATCTCCTGTGTGGCCGTCATGGTGATCTCATGGAAACAGAATTACCGGTAAGTCTAATTCTGGATTTTTTTCTAAAGTCAATAAACAGTGAACAATGGTGGAATAGTGAAATAAATTCTTCTTGTTCATTTAGTGTTCTTGGAATTATTGTATTTTTTTTTCTATTTTTACAGTCTTTACTGGTCTTTTATCACTTGTGGCTGGAATTTCTCCCTAATAAAACTTCTATTAGTGATATTACGGTAGTAACTTTAGAAAGTCTCTATAAGAAATCAGAAGTGAGCAAGACATTTGTGGATCATCCTCTGCCCGAGTCATTGGACAGTGACTTATTGACGGCATTCCTCCCTACAGCCATCTACTTTCAGTGATGAAGAGGCGTTCCGAACTATGCAAGAAATAGCTGAGACTGGGTCAAAGGCTCCAAGTTACAAAAGAAACACAAAAATTAATTAAAACTAAACATGGTTTACCCTTACTACAGCAGATTTCCCAGGAAAAACAAAAGAACGATTCATTTTATATTTTTGTCATTAACTAGAAGATGGGATCACTTTTTTCATTATTTCTCTGCACTTTGATTGCTAGGACCAGGCAGTTATAATGTCATCATGCCTGGCCCTGTCAAAGTGCAGAGAGAGCAGAACCTCTAGGTGTAACGGCAACGCCGCCGGTGCTCATCATCAAATCTGCTGACAGATGTCCTTTAATGCAAAAAAAAGTTCTATTCATTTTACATTACACTGTATTTACTTGCTGGAATTTTATCCTATTTACACCAGGGTAAAGGGTACACTTTCCAGCAGTCCATGATTGTGACATCACCAGCGTTCTCCTAAGAACTTACATTTGTTTGTGTGGTATCAGGGGACCTAACATGGTCTTGACCTCCTAACCGCATTCAGACTATATCTGCAGATGTTCAGAAACCTCATTCATAGTCAAGACATCCAGCTCCAGTAACACAAGGACGGAGGTGAAGCTGCTGCCTGCTTTTCCAGAACCTTGTAAAATTTCTGATCTGCTAAATCTGATCAGCTGAGTGGTGTTATCTGCAGCATCTAGACAGCAGCTCAGCCACCAGGCAGGAGACCATACAATCTGACACCTTATGGGTGGGTTCACACATAGGGGAATACATATCAAGAGTTGACTTTATTCACTCCCTGCCTTTCCAGGGCCATAACTTTTTTATTTTTCCCGTTTACATAGCAGTATGAGGACTTGTTTTTTGCAGGGCAAGTTGCACTTTCTAATTCCACCATTTAATATTACATACGATGTAGTGGGGAGCTGGAAACAAAATCCAAAGCGGGGAAATTGGGGGAAAAAAAAATATAACAATATCACAACAGTTTTATTGGATTTGTTTTCATGGTGTTCCCTATGTGGTAAAACTGACCTGTTACTTTCATTCTCTGGATCAGTACAATTACAGCAATACTCCATACCTGTATAATTTTAGTACTAAAATAAAAACCTTGAAACATTTTTAGCTTTTTTTCTTTTTGTCACCATATTCTGACCGCTATAACTTTTTTATAATTATGTGTACAGAGTTGTGGGAAGGCTTATTTTTTGCGGAACGATCTGTACTTTTAGTGATATCATATTGGTGCGTGTGTGTGACTTTATGATCACTTTTTATTCAATTTTTTGTCAGGGGTGAAGCGACAAAAAAACAGCAAATCGGCCATTTTCTCCGGTTCGCCGTTTGCCTATGGGATAAATATTTTTATATTTTAATAATGGGGTAATTTGATTTCTTTTTAATATATATATATATATATATATATATATATATTTTTTTTTTTTTTATAATTTTTAAAACTTTTTTTATATATATATATATTTTTATCATTTTTAAAACATTTTTTTTTTTACCCTTTAGTTAACTATAACAAGCAATCATCAGATTGCTTATTTCATAGACTCCAATGCATTACCATTGGAGTCTAGGAGGATAACATTATGTTCCTATGGAGCCCTGCCACAGGCAGGGGCTACCTAGAAACTTAAGTGTAGCAGCTTTGGATCATTCTGGAGCACCAAGGCTGCCACACTCGCCATCTGGCTCCACCGATCCCTGCTAGGGGGAGTCGGTGCACACCCAGAAGCACATGCTTCCAGATGCCGTGGTCACGTTTGACCACGGCATCTGAGGGGCTAAATGTATGTGATCAACATTATTGTTGATCACATACATAAGGCTACTTTCACATTAGCGTTTTTCTTTTCCGGCATAGAGTTCCGTCACAGGGGCTCTATACCGGAAAAGAACTGATCAGGCATATTCCCATGCATTCTGAATGGAGAGTAATCCGTTCAGGATGTCTTCAGTTCAGTCATTTTGACTGATCAGGCATGCGCAGACCTCTAAAAATGAGAAAAAAATAAATACCTGATCTGTTTTGCCTGATGACACCGGAAAAACGGATCCGGTATTGCAATGCATTTTTCTGCCTGATCAGGCATTTTTCAGACTGATCAGGATCCTGATCAGTCTGAAAATGCCTGATCAGTCAGAAAAAATGACATACGTTTGCATACAGTTTGCCTGATCAGGCAGGCAGTTCAGGCAACGGAACTGCCTGCCGGAATCAAACAACGCAAGTGTGAAAGTACCCTTAGTCCCTGGTGTCTGCTGTTTAAAACATCTTTAAAGACCCGTCCAGCGCCATACATGTGCGGAGCAGGGCTGGAAGGTATTGAGTTTTGAGTTCACTTACAGTCTGCAAAAGGTGCGCCAAATGGCACATCATGTTTGATCATTTTTGTGCATCTTTAGTCTAGAAATACTACTCCACTTATGCAAGTTTTAAGAAAGTTTAAATTACTAATCTGTATAGAAACTCATTAGCATGCTTAACCACACCCACTTTGATACCACTTTTCAAAAGTGGCAAGGGTGGTGTAAAATGGGGTACTATCATTTTTAACCCTTTAACACTAGTATCTGCAGCAACTATTTCCAACGCTTGCAGGGCATTTTGGAGGCATTTGGTGGGTGAACTTGCATTGTTAGTATTTCTAGGGTATCGGCATAATGTCATTTCATGTCTGTAGTGGGTTAATTTTCAAACAAAAAACTTACAGTATGTGCCTATGTCCTAATTCACTAATCACAACCATTGTCACTAAGCATGCCTGGCTTTAGTGTTCCAGCCACCGAGCAATGTAGTAAGCCTCTTGGCTCTCTAAATATACAGTAGGTAGGTTCATGTGTTCTTAGTTTATTTGTCTTTGCTCTTAGAAGAAAAAAATGCTTGGCATCCATGGGAAATAGCTACTTCTCAGCCACTACATTTCATAGGCGAGGGCAGGTTTAGAGATAAGAAGAATAACCAATTGCCTGGGGCGCTACTAGATTTATGGCGCAAGTATAAAGCAATATTTCTCGTCTTGCTGTGTAACTTTTACTTTTCATTAACTGTTCATGCTGATGACTGGGGTTAATTACACTATACTTTACATTTTATATGGGTGTTGTCATCTAGAAGGAGCAGGCCGGGTGAAACCCTAACATCCCTGCATTGTAGGACCTCAGGTGAGTGAGATGGTGTGAGATTGTAAAACAATATTCAGATGTCCTTTTGTAACTTTACTGGTTGTCTCTTGAACATCTAATTCTTTACATCCTTGTCTCTTCTCTGTGGACTATGTAGGAGAACCAGCTTAGGGGACCACCAAAACAGCTGCAGACCGAACATATGAGTGGACCTTACAGAAACACAGGACATATGCAACTTGCAATTAACTCTCTTTATTAACTCCACAGCTTGGGTACAGGTTTGTTTTTACAGTGCCACAACGACTGACTGAAGCTGAGGGATCATGGAGGGGAATGCCACTGGAGTCTTTCCATGACAGGACACATCTATTGGAAGCTAAATGCCTCTTTGGGACACAGATGGGCACCTTCTAACGAAGACTCCAACAACTATGACTGTAGTTCATTATATGCCTAGAACTTACCCCTGGTAGGTACAGGGCACAGGTCCTTGCAGTGGCCAGCCCCCAAAGACTCCACAGTTTTGGAACAGTTCATAGCAGTAGCATATCTCCAACAACTTAGCAAGATAAACTCTTTATAGTCCTTTAAAGCCTCCTGCAGACGTCCGTGGAACATGGTCCGTGAGATACCGGCCTGGCATTGCAGGAGCGCACGGCTTCATAATAACCAATGATGCCGCGCGCTCCTGCAATGCCAGTCCGGTATCTCACGGACCATGTTCCACGGTCGTCTGCATGAGGCTTAACTCAATGGTGCCAGCTGGTTGTGGGCCCACAATGTGGGAAATCTCAGTTTATAAAGTACTGCGCAAAAGTTTGCGGTGGGTGTGAAAAAAATGCTGCAGAAGTGTTAATAGTTTAAATTTAAATGTATTCTGCAGCAGGACAATGGCCCCAAACATACAGTCAATGTCTTTAAGAACTATCTCCAGAGTAAAGAAGAACAAGGTCCCCACCTGCAGCAGGGCTGATTGCTAGAATCCTCAGTTTCCTTGTTGGAGGCCACAGCCGGCATTCAGCTTCTAGGCCTCTTTTCCCTGTTGCTTGTGGCGCATGTTTCCTGCCTCTAAAATGCCAATCTTTACCAGCCGAGGGTATTTAAAGGACCTTCTCCTAGGAGATGGTACCTGAGCTTTAGGTTTCTAGCTTGCTAGTGTTCCAGTTAAGGAGGGCTTATCTGATTGTCTGCCTGTTTACCATATCTCTGCCTGTTCATCGATTCTGGTCATCTGCTGCCTGCCCTGACTACAGCCTGACTACCATATAGGACAATTGCTTGGTTATTGAGATCTGCACACCTTCTTAGAGGTGGGTGCTCATAGAGAGATAAGTCAATGTGCAAGAGAAATTCTATGGCACACCAATTTTGAATGATATTCAGTGGGACCACTGTACATAATCGCATGCTATGCCTTGAAATAATATTGGATGTAATGTGACAAAAAGTGTTCAAAAAGAATGAATAAAACTACACTTTAATATTATTCAAAATTCGTGTGCCATAGAATTTCTCTTGCACATAGGACAATTGCTGTTATGAACTCAGACCAGTTTCATGAATACAGATGATCTCTGTCTGCACTGACCTACGCCTGTCACCCATGTTGCCTATCCCTTGGTGCTTCTCACCAGTGTTTGACACCAGTGGGTCAGCGGCCAACCAGAATGGGGACTATTCCAAGACGTAGCGGCCATTGTAGGTCTCCTGTAGCAAAGGCCAAATCCCAGTACAGAGTTTAAAGGCTAAAAAACCAGGGGTTCGTCAGGATACCTCTGTTATAAATAGCCCAAAGTCAAATCGGTTAGTTGGTACAGTGGGTCCACACCCACAGCTCATTACAGCTAGTTATGCATAGGTAAAAATATCTAATGTTTTGGGCTAATTTTCTTCTCTTTCCCATACTCCGGACCAGATTTCTAAAGGCTCTATCTCTGGCTCTATAGCAGCTAGCACCACATTTCCAGTCTTGTTTTGAGTACAGAGTAGCCCTCGGCATCTGTTATCCACTAATCTATCAAGGACTTTATTATAGCTATTACTTTATCACCTATGTCTGCCATTAGGATCTCCAATCCATTCATTTTATTTCTAAGACCTCTGGCATTCACCAGCGTACACTTTGTACATTTCAAACACCTGTTTTGTTTGTAGGTCCGCGATTATACCTGATGGAGAAAAAGGTTCTATGAATCCAGATCTTTAAAAAAATGACTGCTGTTTTTCATTTCCATTTCCCAATATACAATATATCACTCATCCTTCATTACTAGGCTAATGTGCCAGCCAGGACTCTAGGTGACTGATAATGTGAGAGGTTAAACATTTGCATTGCCTTGATCTATATATAGAGGCTCTTTTCTAATATTATCTCAGCGTTTTTGTCAATTTAGCATTTAGCAGATACTCATAGCCTCTCTCCCAAACAGAAAATTCCTGATCCCAGCTGAAGGAAATGTCTTGTGGTGAGGTGGGCACAAAGTTCCCTTCTAATCTCCCTGATAAAAGATGATGACAGCTGTGCTTGTTTGGGATTCTTGAAATTCCAGGGGATGTGATTAGAGGATGGGTTTTAAATATCCTTTCTTGGTCTGGATAACTTTTTTAACTCACAATAATGCAAATGGTAAACCCCATTAACATATCTATAGCTGAGCTGTAATGCATAACCCCAAAGCCATTGTATAGCCCCAACTCATTTCTATGCTCTAAGTTTCATTTGAGACAGCAGAATTTCCAGATTTGTTTTATGTGACTGTAAAACTTAAGAGTAAAGAAAAGAGCCAGGGGAGTAAGCAAATCTATGTACTATAGACTTAAAGGGATTATTCCCCCTAGGAGCCTTAAGGGTGGTGTCACATACAGCTTTTAGAGGCTGTTTTTGATCCATTTTTTTTAAACCAAATCCCAAAGTGGGTTGGAAGGGAATGAAAAATATAAAGAAAGGCATTATACTTCTCCTTCCTGCCTGATCCATTTCCGATTTTGGCTCAAAATACAGCATCATTTATTGGCCGTGTATTCTAGCAGAGGAGGTAATCATTGGCATCGGTTGGCAGGATCAGGGCTAACCACCCTGTTCTTGGTAGGAGTGGGCTGGTGCTACTCCCTTTCAGGAGAGTTAGTTCCTGTTCAGACAGTGAAGGGAGAGGAACCTCATGTCAGAGCTCCTACTCCTAGGTACAGTAGGAGTCTAATTCTTCTGAGACAGATCTTAAGTATTCAGAACTCTGCTTCCAGAAAGCACCAGGGTAATTAAACAGCAGAATGCTCAATGAAATGACACCTTTACAAACAGTGCTGCAGGTGAGGGACTATGGCTCAGGCACCATAACATAGAACAATCACTAGGCCAGACTAACAAGCCAGTATAACACTGGACACCTATCTCCACACATGCCTGCAAGTCCCATTGAATTTGCATAAGGAGAGAGAGAAAAAGCGGAGGCAGCTCCCCGTGTGTGATACCGTTATGTATGGCTATAGTGATTTTACATAGATTTGCGCTTACCCTTTAGGGTTGTGAGGAGTCACAACGCCTATACTTTGCCTTGCTGAAAAAATCCCGTTCAGCGTTTGGGAAAAATCTGCTGCTGCAGCCAGGTCCTTGCCCTTCACTGTGGGTTGCGGTTTCTGGGATGAGTAGATGCGTCAGTGGAGTAGAAGATCGGACCTTTTTTGGCGCTGAAGCAGATGGACTTAGGACTAGGATGGTGTTGATGAAGAAAAAAATTTTATTCCAAGTCAACGCGTTTCAGTGGCGAACAGCCCCCTTCATCAGGACAATAAAAGCTTATACATAAAACCTGTTTTAGTGTGGTCTGATATTTAAAAACTCTGTTTTGGCGCACTGTATTCGGGTGTAGGGGGGCGGGGAGGGGACGGGGTCCCTTTGCGAATGCAGCTGATATGATCGCTTCTTTCTTTCTGAAAGCAGCTGAAAGAAGCGATCACATCAGCTGCATTCGCAAAGGGACATCACGAGATGTCCCCTACGCAACACAATAAGACTACAAACCTGAGCGCTGACATAGAAAATCATTGGATTAGAAACATTGTGAATGGTGTATAATGAACCACCAACTCACTACTGTATGCCACTACTTCCCTGTTCCCCCCGCCCTCCCCTACACCCGAATACAGCGTGCCAAAACAGAGTTTTTAAATATGAGACCACAGATGCAACGCCTTTTAATTTGCATTACTGAAATAAATGGACTTTTGCACGATATTCAAATTTTTCGAGTTTCACCTGTAGACCTTTACAAGTGTCGCTTATTATGTTATTATTTATAGCTTAGTGTACCACTGGGATGGTGGTTTTTCTTGCTGCTACCCCTTTGGAAATATAAAGTCCCTCAAGTATGTAATCATGTTATTTAATAAAGTATATATTTTTTATATCTGTACCTGTGGGCTTCGCTTTCTATAGGTCTTTGTTTTGTTATAGATGCTGGTACTCTTCTGTATTTTTGATTTGTTGACCCCCCTTATTTTGCCGCAATATGTTTTGCATGGACTCATTGTAGTCTTGGCATGGGGGCCAACGTTGGTCTTATATCGGTATTAACTCATGGCTTTGGGGCCTGGTTGTCTGACTCATGGCTTTAGGTCTCCCTTTTGACTTTAGGGCCTGTTTGTCTGCCTCTTGTCCTCTGGAGGACTGAATGACTGTCTTCAGGCTTTCTTTCCTGAATGTCTATGTTTGTTTTTCTGGTTACTGATGCCTGTATGGCTAAAGGTCTTTCCATATATGCCTGCTTGGTGGAATGTCTTGCATTTTTTCCTGTAGGTCGGCATCTTTTTGCCTGGTCGGCTTAGTGGGATGAACGCCTGTTGCGCCTATACTTGTTTGGCTTGCACCTACAGCATCTGACTCCTGTAGAGTCTCTGCCTGGTCGATTGAATGCCTGTGAGACTGTGCCTGTCTAGCTGGCTGCCTTTGATCCGGTGCCTGTCTGTTTGGCTGCCTTTGAGCCTGTGCCTGCCTGGCGGGCTGCCTTTGAGCCTGTGCCTGCCTGGCGGGCTGCCTTTGAGCCTGTGCCTGCCTGGCGGGCTGCCTTTGAGCCTGTGCCTGCCTGGCGGGCTGCCTTTGAGCCTGTGCCTGCCTGGCGGGCTGCCTTTGAGCCTGTGCCTGCCTGGCGGGCTGCCTTTGAGCCTATGCCTGCCTGGCGGGCTGCCTTTGAGCCTGTGCCTGCCTGGCGGGCTGCCTTTGAGCCTGTGCCTGCCTGGCGGGCTGCCTTTGAGCCTGTGCCTGCCTGGCGGGCTGCCTTTGAGCCTGTGCCTGCCTGGCGGGCTGCCTTTGAGCCTGTGCCTGCCTGGCGGGCTGCCTTTGAGCCTGTGCCTGCCTGGCGGGCTGCCTTTGAGCCTGTGCCTGCCTGGCGGGCTGCCTTTGAGCCTGTGCCTGCCTGGCGGGCTGCCTTTGAGCCTGTGCCTGCCTGGCGGGCTGCCTTTGAGCCTGTGCCTGCCTGGCGGGCTGCCTTTGAGCCTGTGCCTGCCTGGCGGGCTGCCTTTGAGCCTGTGCCTGCCTGGCGGGCTGCCTTTGAGCCTGTGCCTGCCTGGCGGGCTGCCTTTGAGCCTGTGCCTGCCTGGCGGGCTGCCTTTGAGCCTGTGCCTGCCTGGCGGGCTGCCTTTTTTTTTTTTTGGAGTCTTTGTCTGGCTGATTTCCTTGGAATCTGTGAATGTCTGGCTAACTGCTTGGAATCCATGCCTGGCAGGCTGGCTACATTTTGGTATTTGCTTGGTTGGCCTCATGTATCTAGGGAGCTGTTTGCTTCTGTGTTTATGCTTGCTGGGATGACTGCTCTTGCTGTCTCCTTTTGCTGCTGAGTTTATCTAGTGTGTTGATCAGCGGACAGCTCCACATGGCCGACGGCTTCTACGGCTGTGTCGGCATTAAGCTCGGCTACTGGCGGCCGTGTCTGCATGGCTGGGGTCTTCTGTTGCCATGTCTAAATAGTGGACCACTCATGCAGCAGTGTCTGGATGAATGAACTTGGCTCTGAGTGAGTATCTGTGTCCAGCGGTGCCTGGGGTGCCGCCAAGTCTTTGTGGCGGTCTATCTTGGTGGCTATGCATGCAGGATGAACTAGTTCTGTGCCTATGTTTGGTTGTCAATTTGTAGTTTAATAGTTACAATAGGCATAGCACTCCAACAAAGCTCTATAATACTCCTGATGAGGAGTGAGAAAATGGGCTGGACCATTTTGCTTGAATGGCCTACAGTATTTTTGGCCTATCAACAGAGCCCTATATGGCTCCTGGTGGGGAGTAATAAGATGGGCTGGAACATTTAGTCTGGATGGCATACAGGAGGTATCGCGCACCAGCAAACTCTATAAATACTTGCCGCGGATCGAGAATTCCAAAACTGAAGGGTCCAGTGTGCTCTTTGGACCTCTGGTGGCAGACCCGTGAGCTCCCCTGGGGGATGGAGGCCACGGTAGTTTTCCATCATGGATACCAGATTGCAAGGAAGTCTAAAGTTCTTCGGGTAGATGTAACACAAGGCCTCCAGTGGATATTGGATCAAAGCATCTGTCTCACAATATATTCTGCACCAAAGGAATCTGTATTCAGCAGTCATCTTCAGTTGGTCATTCCTTGTCAAGATAAGTACTTCTCTAAGATGTTTTGTTAAAATCTGTTACCATTATTTTGATAAACACTTGATGAGAAACCCATTTGAGATTTATTTTATAAGATGATTCTAGATTTAAGAATAATGTCCGGTATAAAAAATTCCTAGAATGCTATTTATCCGACCCTTTTTTTCTTTAGGTTCGGACCTTTTACATTCCCTATACTTCCATCTGGGTATCCTAACCTTTCATTACTTTTCAAGCACTTCTGATAAGCCCAGGAATGTAAAGGAATAAGTTGCCACTGTCCGGACTTTTCGGAGATGCCTTATATGTTACCTAGGGGTAACTAAGGATTGGAGAAGTCCTCCGCGCTCTTGTTTCCTTTTTGGCATAAATGGGGTAAGGCGGCCTCGAAGAGTTCACTAGCAGATGGCTTAGGTCATTTTTTCTCTGGCTTACATCTCTTCTGGAATCACAGCTAAGACAGTAACCCGTCAGAGGGTCAGTATGCCAAGGCAGTATAAAGTCAAGTATAGAGTATTCACAGAGTACCACCCTAATTAAATCGTAGCCTTTATTCAAAGCACTAAAATTACCCAACACAAAATATGCAAAACAAAAAAGAAATATTAAATCAAAAGAAAGGCTGTTTAAACTCAGCAGTCATTCGTATTCCACAATACGAGATAGGGACAATTTCTAGGCAGGATGGTAATGGTCTGATGGGGGACCTTTCCCTGATTCTCACCCTATGCTATCGATCCCTGCCTATAGAACGGAATGGCCGCCCCATTAGGGGCGACCCCATATTCAGGAACCTCCTACAAGCCCTTGGATGGCCCTAAAGACAGATATGCAAGGCACCTAAATAAGGTGCCCTAAGGTGGCTCTATAAATACGAAAAATAATAAACGCTGAGTACACACAAAAAAAAGAAGCTAAATACATCAAAATAGATGCTGAGTACATCAGAGTAAAAAAGTGCTGAATACATCAAGTTAAGTCATTGCTCAATACATAACGATAAATAGATGCTCAGTACAATTTCTGCAATATCGAATTGTATCCTGACTAACACAACAAACCTTCAGTTTGCAAAGGTCATCGCAATTAATTTATAGGTCCCTTTCTCCCAACGCATTTCCCCCAGTGTGTAACGTGGGCTCATCGGGGGACATAGATGCAGTATTTAGATAGGCATCAGGTATTATTTCACAAATGACCCAACCTGGTGTCCAACAATTTTTTGTAATACCAGTTGATCATAGGTAAAAGGTAGATGTTGATATTCATTCAGCAAAGGCAATAGTGAGAATGTAGGGAAACTTTTTCTACTTGCGCAGTCTACCTCTTGGGAGGGGAGGGCTAATGTTTCTATTGTGCTAACCTGTTAGGCTGCTACATGGTCTTCTCCTTCTGCCTTTCCGTCACTATTGGCTCCAGCTAAATTCTGCCTCTGTTCTTCTGTCGGCAAGAAGTTCTGCAAGTGGTGGCCCCCCTGTAAGGAAGGGGTATTCTTCTCTGTAAATCCTCTCTGTGCTGTCGTGGGGGAAGGGAAAAATGATGATTACACTTACCGGTAATCTGATTTTATAGGCGCCACGACAGCACCCTTCCTTATTCCCTCCCTGATGTTTCTGGTTTCTTGACTTGAGTTGCACAGGGTATAAAAAAATAAATAAATATATATATATATATATATATATATATATATATATATATATATATACAGTACAGACCAAAAGTTTGGACACACCTTCTCATTCAAAGAGTTTTCTTTATTTTCATGAATATGAAGGCATCACAATTATAAATTAACACATGTGGAATTATATACATAACAAACAAGTGTGAAACAACTGAAAATATGTCATATTCTAGGTTCTTCAAAGTAGCCACCTTTTGCTTTGATTACTGCTTTGCACACTCTTGGCATTCTCTTGTTGAGCTTCAAGAGGTAGTCCCCTGAAATGGTCTTCCAACAGTCTTGAAGGAGTTCCCAGAGATGCTTAGCACTTGTTGGCCCTTTTGCCTTCACTCTGCGGTCCAGCTCATCCCAAACCATCTCGATTGGGTTCAGGTCCGGTGACTGTGGAGGCCAGGTTATCTGGCGCAGCACCCCATCACTCTCATTCATGGTCAAATAGCCCTTACTTTCAAAGCTTTCCCAATTTTTCGACTGACTGACTGACCTTCATTTCTTAAAGTAATGATGGCCACTCGTTTTTCTTTACTTAACTGCTTTTTTCTTGCCATAATACAAATTCTAACAGTCTATTCAGTAGGACTATCAGCTGTGTATCCACCTGACTTCTCCTCAACGCAACTGATGGTCCCAACCTCATTTATAGGGCAAGAAATCCCACTTATTAAACCTGACAGGGCACACCTGTGAAGTGAAAACCATTTCAGGGGACTACCTCTTGAAGCTCATCAAGAGAATGCCAAGAGTGTGCAAAGCAGTAATCAAAGCAAAAGGTGGCTACTTTGAAGAACCTAGAATATGACATATTTTCAGTTGTTTCACACTTGTTTGCTATGTATGTAATTCCACATGTGTTAATTCATAGTTTTGATGCCTTCAGTGTGAATCTACAATTTTCATAGTCATGAAAATAAAGAAAACTTTGAATGAGAAAGTGTGTCCAAACTTTTGGTCTGTACTGTATGTGTGTATATATATATATATCAAACAAAAAACAGTAGCAGCACACCACTATATGCGCTAAGACTAAGTGAACAGGTGAATGTGTGAACAGGGTCAAATACATGACGCCATATAGTTACTGCAAAGCAGTGAAGAAGCTCTTAGCGCATATTATTGATCATAGCAGCCAATCAGATTCCACCTTTCATATTTGACAGCTCTTTTGGAAATCCAGTTCTACTTTACACCAGTTTGATAAATGACTCTGTCTATTAGGGTCACTATTTTTTCAGCAGTATAGTACCTGGGACATTGGGGAGCACAACGGGCACAGTATTGGGAGTGGCAGCAGGATGACACAGTGGGGACACCAGGATGAGGAGGTTTATGGAAAAATTGAGAAATCTAACGTATCTGTGTTACAAACTGTAGAGACGAGATGTGGCTGAAAGAATTTGCCATGGCGGTCTGGGTCAAATGGAGGAGAAGAGGAAAGAGAAGGTCTACATGAAAGGAGATGTCACTGGATGTAAGAGGTATGTGGTGCTGTATTCTCCTCCATGTCTTTTTTATTATAATTATATGTATTTTAAATTTGGCGACCAAATTTTTCAGTTTAGGACTAGTGTTGAGCAAACTTCTGTTTTAAGTTCGGCGTCTAAAGTTCGGCTTCCGGTTAGCGGAGAATCCCGATATGGATTCCGAATTCCGTTGTGGTCCGTGGTAGCGGAATCAATAATCGGCCATTATTGATTCCGTTACCACGGACCACAACGGAATTCGGAATCCATATCGGGATTCGCCGCTAACCAGAAGCCGAACTTTAGACGCCGAACTTAAAACAGAAGTTCGCTCAACACTATTTAGGACCCAATTTGGGGTATTTTTTTTAGTCTGAAGATGTCATATGGCCTAGGAAGAGACTGTGGCGCTCCAAGTTGGGTATACAGCCCCGAGTCTATCATGCACTTAATCCGCCCCTGCCCAAGATGGACAATAACATCCATCTCCCTTTCCTGCTTTGCTTGCCTAACAATATTAAGGATCCGTCGTCTATCCCTGCTAGCGGTAGCACCAGGGAGACATCAACAAGACAATGGCCCAAAGCCAAAAAGTAGATCAACCAAACAATGGAAGATTTATTTTTGGGAGTGTCAAAATTTTAGTCCTTATTTTAACCCTTTCAAAATGCTGTGGCATGGACTGAAGGGGGCTTTGCACGCAAGCCCTCGCTCAACAATGTTGTGCAAATCTTATTCTCAGCTATAGGAAACATTCAATGGTGGCAACTGCTACTAAAGGGGGATCCATAGGTTATTTAATGTAAGGGATCACTTTTCTTCCTGCACGGTTAATGTTTACTCAATGTGTTAAATAAAAGGCTGTCGTGGAAATTTTATATTAGCATATAATGACTTTAGTGGACTTTCTCATTACCTTCGAATGTTATGTAGGTTTATTTTGTATATGCCTCCTTGTGTAAAGTCTGACCGGATTACGGTTACAAGAGAGCGTGATCGGGTCAGCACAGTACCAGGGAAATTCTATAGATCAGCACTCTGGTTCCTACTCCCCCATGTGAAAGCCACCACCGTTGGTTTGAGGGGCATCTAATGGCTGCTGGCTCTGAGAGCAATGTTCTTAGTGAAAGCTACCAGCAAGTCATCATCAGCAACAGTAGGGTATAACATGCTGATGCCGGTCTCACTGAACCATGGGGGCCCCAACATAAAACATTGGTTGGTGAGACTGGTGTCCATGTGAATGCTATGTCTCCTTTCTTGGTCGACCCTGTTTTAAAAGACCTTCCTCAGGGATTGTACCTGCCTATCTGTAATATTATTGGGTGGCCATGTGCCATGGAGGGCGGGGTTAGTCCAGTAAAAGGTCTGAGACATGTTAAGTGATGGTGGTTTCTCATCTTTTTGTATATCATCGCTTCCTGTATGTTTGTTACATGGAGGAAGTGGTCGGGTGACGGGCCTGCCCCTTTCTATTGTTACACCTTTTGTAGATATAAAATAAAGGGAAGAGACTGGGCAGGAGGAGGAGTGCTCAACAGAAACTCAGGATGGAACACCTTGTCTGACTCTTGATGAGTGTTACCTTTCCTTACACAAAAGAGCTTGATACATGTGCTTTTAAGCACTGGGGGAAATTCTTTGTGGTTGGCGTACTTCGGTGCACTTTTAGCGCAGCTTGGATATGTGCCTCTGACACAAGCGAATTTCTACAACAAGGCATGAACAGTAAAAAAAAATAAAAGGAAAAAAATAAAGTAGACATATGGGGAATGCTAAGTAATAAATATTTTATGAGGTATCACTTTCTGTTTTAAAAGCAGAGAAACAGAAATTTAGAAAATTGCGAATTTTTCAAAATTTTGGGATTATTTTATAAATAAAGGTGAAATATATCGACTCAAATTTACCACTGTCATGAAGTACAATGTGTCGCGAGAAAACAATCTCAGAATGACTTGGATAAGTAAAAGTAATTACCACATAAAGTGACACATGTCAGATTTGCTAAATTAGGGAGTAAATGGCCCAGATGTGAAGTGGTTAATGATGCATAATGATTAGAATATGCCATCGGATGAGTTGGACCTCTGGGATTGCCACCAAGCTCTGGAACAGTGGATGGAGTGATGTTGGAATAGTAGACAAACATTGCCTGTGTGATAACTGAAAGGGTCATAGTCCCGAAGTGTTAGACCCCCAGAGATTGGCAATGGTGGCGGATCCTAGTTACTGTATATGCCATTACTGTCTGTGGTGGGAAAACCTTTCGGCTGGTTTCATACAGAGGGTGTCCTCTACAAAGGTTCACAACAGGTTTTTGGCATTAAATGTTGCAAAATTTGGCACAAACAGAATTTTGCCTACATTTTTTTTTGCCTTTACATGTTTACCACCGGTGTTGACAATTTTCAAAAGTGATCAGAGCTCAACAAAAGTGGATAAGGCCATCACTGCCTGTCACATTTACAATAATGTATGCCAGCCCAGAACCATGACATAAATTATCACTGAAGTCTATTCTAGCTTCTATTGTAGTAGATTTCAGTTTCTGGGGCACGAAAAGTGTGTGCCTCTAAATAAAACGGGGGGAAAAAAATGGTGGCCAGATTTTAGCTTTTAGTCAATAGGAAATTCTGAAACACTACAAACAGAGCATTTTTTTGTGGCATTTTTCTTCCTTTGTGTTGCATTTTTGAGGTCTATTTTAAAATGCAGTATGCTCTGGGTATTGATGATCTAGGTGTTTTCCTATAGACTTCTCTATAGGAAAAAAAATGCAACTAATGTGAGATTGAACCCCCCCCCCCCCACCCCCAAAAAAAAGGCTTCTAAAAAAAATTAACAAAAACTATGTGTGATGAAAGCCAAAGGCTATCTTCACACTTAAGGCAAAACTATCTGGCAAAGCTTGCTGATGTTTTCCGGATCTGGCATAAGCCGGATAATGCCGTATTCTCGTCGGACTCCATTGAATATAATAGGATCCGGCATAAATGCTGGGATTCGGTTGGACAAAAATCGCTACAAAAGTTTTCAGTAAATAAAATAAAAACTTAATAAATGTGCCCCTAAGTTTTTGAACCTGCAAAACAGACACGAGAATAAGGCCTTTAGATTCTAAGAGGGACAGTTTTAGGGAGTCTCCTAAGACCCAAAGTAAAAATAAAATAAAAAGTGAAGTATAAATCTACAAAATGTCATTCTTTTTACTTCATTGTACTTGGCTGCATTTCTTCCACTGAGATGACCCAAGGGTTATGTCTTTCAACAGTATAATGCTGTGCAATTACTACTTATATCTCAATAAGAGGAGATAAAAAATGAGAGGAGGTAAGAGCCCGCCGTGACATGCCTGTTAATCGTTTCATTCTGGAACTGACAGTAAAACAAACATTTGACACATCTATAGAGATATGCCACAGCTCGTTCATGCTGGTGAGGATTTAGCGTTGAACCCCTTACTACCAGTGGTATAACAAAAATTCTTAGGACCATAGAGAAAACGCTGACCCCTCCCCCCCACCTGCAAATTGCAAAAAGGGGGCATAGCATTTTTGGGCACAGATTGTGGTGCCATTCAGCTCCGATTTAACAGTCTATTGAAAGGTTGAAATCCACTGTGAAAATTACATACATTTCCATCTGGAATTTTTTGAAAACCCATCCACATGTATTATATTATATACTCTGCCATCGATTTCCATTATGTGATTCTCGCAGTCATATCTGGGCATAGCTGATGAGTAAGGCTACTTTCACACCTGCGTTTAGGTCGGATCCGTCTGGTATGTGCCCAGACGGATCCGCACCTATAATGCAAACGTTTAGATCCGTTCAGAACGGATCCGTTTGCATTACCATGAACAAAAAAAAACCAAAAAAAAAACTTTACATTGAAAGTCAATGGGAGACGGATCAGTTTGAAAATTGAGCCATACTGTGTCAACTTCAAACGGATCCGTCCCCATTGACTTACATTGTAAGTCTGGACGGATCCGTTTGCCTCCGCACGGCCAGGCGGACACCTGAACGCTGCAAGCTGCGTTCAGGTGTCCGCCTGCTGAGCTGAGCGGAGGACAAACGGAGCCAGACTGATGCATTCTGAGCGGATCCGCATCCATTCAGAATGCATTAGGGCTGGACGGATCCGTTCGGGGCCGCTTGTGAGCCCCTTCAAACGGAACTCACAAGCGGAGCCCCGAACGCTAGTGTGAAAGTAGCCTAAGTGACATTTATGAAGTCGCCCCCCTTCTATTAAATTTGATTTCAGAAAAATACTCCCTGTACGCGAAATGGCAAAATGTACCAGTGATGGTCTCTCGCCTCAGACAAAATAACAATAACTTATACAAAGACAGGTGCACACTGCGGTCTTACTAAACCCTCATACTGATGTACAATTGAGAGATTAGCCAACATATCCTACTGTGGAGGACATGTCTGAGCCCGAGCACCGCGCCAAGGTTTCTCAAGTAGCTTGGGACCTAACGCTAAACCTACCTGTGCCGTATGGGCAATACTAGGAGCCAGTGGGCAAATTACAGGAGCGCAAGGTCCGACTCAGAGCAAACTCCCAGTTACCTCCAGTATGCAGCCATGCTTGCAATGGGAGGAGGGAGAGAGCTCTGAGCCCCACCCAAGACTGGCTGAAATAGCCCAGGCCTCACATGTGCACCAGAATGTTGCCTGTAGATGGAATTAAAGGAACATTCAGACTAGGAGACTCTCTCGCCTCAGGCAGCACCGGGTAGGGGCAAGAGGTGACAGCCGAAAGGCCATGGACTGAAGGAAGGGGTTAGGTTAAGAAATTGGCACTGGACAGGGAAGTTACGCCGTTTCAGTTTTCGGCTCAAGCAGCAGAAAGGCTAGATGCACCCCTACCAGTGCCTGCTACTCCCCCACCTGCGCAAGACGCCTGGCATCCAGCGGCTGGGTGTTGCAGACAGGTTGTGCAGGATAGCAACATTAGGAGCACGCTGAGGACATGCCTCAGCTTTATTACTGCATTTTATGCATCTTGAACATGCCGCCCCTCTGCAGCATACATTACATACCCAACCGTTATCACTCTCCAGGCCTGGCCGAGGTCACATACCCCTGCAGTTACTGCAGTTACTCCCCTGTGTAATACTGATACATAGCTATTGTTACGAACAACAGGGAATTTCTTGCTACCTCATCCTCACCTCCTTACTAAGGCTACTTTAACACTCGCGTTTTGGCTTTCCGTTTGTGAGATCCGTTCAGGGCTCTCACTAGCGGTCCAAAACGGATCAGTTTGCATTCTAATACATTCTGAATGGAAAAGGATTCGCTCAGAATGCATCAGTTTGCATCAGTTCAGTCTCCATTCCGTCTGATGATACTGAGCCAAACGGATCCGTCCTGGCACACAATGTAAGTCAATGGGGACGGATCCGTTTTCACTGACACAATCTGGCACAATAGAAAATGTATCTGTCCTCCATTGACTTTCAATGGTGTTCAAGACGGATCCGTCTTGGCTATGTTAAAGATAATACAAACGGATCCATTCTGAACGGATGCAGACGTTTGCATTATCTGAACGGATCCGCCCATGACTGATCCGCACAAAACGCGAGCGTGAAAGTAGCCTAACATTGTTTGAGGCAGCCTGACCTCTGAATCCGGTTTACGGTCTGGTTAGTTTAGAGAGGAGTCTTTGATTTGTTTGCTTTCTTTTAAACTATCAGTTTCTGTGCTTCTTTGCCGGGTACAGAGAAAGCTCTGCACTTTTGTTTCCGATTCTTGTATATTAACTTATTGATATTGTATCAGTGTATCCTGGGACCTGTGGTTCTACTGTCTATCATTGAGGCTAGCATAGTCATTGTGTTTGTGTATTATATTGGCTTTTTTTTTTGCTGGATTTCATTACTGACTTCCATCTCCTTCATCTGTTGGCCTCCTTATTCGGTTCCTGTTCTCTACTGGTGAGTTATATCAGTGTATTTGTTGTTTGCCAGTGTTCATATCTGCTTCATATATATATTTCTTGAATTATACAGTTGTAAGGGTGACTGTTATAGCTTGTGTAACGCAACAAAGGAGAAGTAATACAGAAAACTGGTCACACAAGAGTGAAAAGTAAAGATACATTAAAAAAAATATTGAAGTTAACCCCTTAAGGACTCTGCCCTATTTCACCTTACGGACTTGGCAATTTTTTGCAAATCTGACCAGTGTCACTTTAAGTGCTGATAACTTTAAAACACTTTGACTTATCTAGGCCATTCTGAGATTGTTTTTTCGTCACATATTGTACTTCATGACACTGGTAAAATAAAGTCAAAAAAATTTGTAAAAAATTTCAAATTTCCAAGTTTCAATTTCTCTACTTCTATAATACATAGTAATACCTCCAAAAGTAGTTATTACTTTACATTCCCCATATGTCTACTTCATGTTTGGGAATGATATTTTATTTTTTGGGGATGTTACAAGGCTTAGAAGTTTAGAAGCAAATCTTGAAATTTTTCAGAAATGTTCAAAAACCCAATTTTTAGGGACCAGTTCAGGTCTGAAGTCACTTTGCAAGGCTTCCATAATAGACACCACCCAAAAATGACCCCATTCTATAAACTACACCCCTCAAGGTATTCAAAACTGATTTTACAAACTTTTTAACCCTTTAGGTGTTCCACAACAATTAATGGAAAATAGAGATACAATTTCAAAATTTCACTTTTTTGGCAGATTTTCCATTTTAATAATTTTTTTCCAGTTACAAAGCAAGGGTTAACAGCCAAACCAAACTCAATATTTATGGCCCTGATTCTGTAGTTTACAGAAACACCCCATATGTGGTCATAAACTACTGTACGGGCACACGGCAGGGAGCAGAAGGAAAGGAATGCCATACGGTTTTTGGAAGGCAGATTTTGCTGGACTGTTTTTTTTTTACACCATGTCCCATTTGAAGCCCCCCTGATGCACCCCTAGAGTAGAAACTCCATAAAAGTGACCCCATCTAAGAAACTACACCCCTCAAGGTATTCAAAACTGATTTTACAAACGTCGTTAACCCTTTAGGTGTTCCACAAGAGTTATTGGCAAATGGAGATGAAATTTCAGAATTTCAATTTTTTGGCAAATTTTCCATTTTAATCCATTTTTCCCAGTAACAAAGCAAGGGTTAACAGCCAAACCAAACTCAATATTTATGGCCCTGATTCTGTAGTTTACAGAAACACCCCATATGTCGGAAACAGCTGTACCGGCACACAGCAGGGCGCAGAAGGAAAGGAATGCCATACGGTTTTTGGAAGGCAGATTTTGCTGGACTGTTTTTTTTTTACACCTGTCCCATTTGAAGCCCCCCTGATGCACTGATGCACCCCTAGAGTAGAAACTCCAAAAAAGTGGCCCCATTTTAGAAACTACGGGATAGGGTGGCAGTATTGTTGGTACTAGTTTAGGGTACATATGATTTTTGGTTGCTCTATATTACACTTTTTGTGAGGCAAGATAACAAGAAATAGCTGTTTTGGCACAGTTTTTATTTTTTGTTATTTACAACATTCATCTGACAGGTTAAATCATGTTAGATCAATGATTTCTTTTTTGAAGCAAACAAAATAATGTTTTAGTGTTTCATTAGTCTGAGAGACATAATTTTTTCAGTTTTTGGGTGATTACCTTGGGTAGGGTATGATTTTTGCGGGATGAGATGACGGTTTTATTAGCACTGTTTTGGGGTGCGTGTGAATTTTTGTTCGCTTGCTATTACACTTTTTGTGATGTAAGGTGACAAAAAATGGTTTATTTAGCACAGTTTTTATTTAAAAATGTTTACGGTGTTCACCTGAGGGGTTAGGTCATGTGATATTTTTATCGAGGCGGTCGATACGGACGCGGCGATACCTAATATGTATACTTTTTTTTTATTTATGTAAGTTTTACACAATAACAGCTTTTTTAAAACAAAAAATCATGTTTTAGTGTCTCCATATTCCGAGAGCCATAGTTTTTTCAGTTTTTGGGCGATTATCTTAGGTAGGGTCATATTTTTTGCGGGATGAGATGACTGTTTGATTGGCACTATTTTGGGGTGCATATGATTTTTTGAACGCTTGCTATTACACTTTTTGTGATGTAAGGTGACAAAAAATTGTTTATTTAGAACAGTTTTAATTTTTTATTTTTTACGGTGTTCATCTGAGGGGTTAGGTCATGTGATAGAGCCGGTCTATACGAACGCGGCGATGCCAAATATGTATACTTTTTTTTTATTTATGTAAGTTTTACACAATAACAGCTTTTTTAAAACAAAAAAAATGATGTTTTAGTGTCTCCATATTCTGAGCCATAGTTTTTTTATTTTTTGGGCGATTGTCTCAGGTAGGGGCTCAACTTTTGCGGGATGAGGTGACGGTTAGATTGGTACTATTTTGGTGGGCAAACGCCTTTTTGATCGCTTGCTGTTGTACTTTTTGTGATGTAAGGTGACAAAAAAATGGTTCATTTAGCACAGTTTTTATTTTTATTTTTTTACGGTGTTCATCTGAGGGGTTAGGGCATGTGATATGTTTATAGAGCCGGTCGATACGGACGCGGCGATACCCAATATGTATACTTTTTTTTTCCTATCTATTTGTAAAAAAAAATGTTTACTTTATTTGGGGAAAATTACGTTTTTGTTTATTTTTACTTGAAACTTAATTTTTTGGGGGGAAAACTATTTTTTCAACTTTTTTTTTTCACTTTATTTTTTGTCCCACTTTGGGACTTGAACTTTTGGGGGTCTAATCCTTTACAACGCATTCCAATACTTCTGTATTGGAATGCATTGGCTGTATTAGTAATACTGTGTGTATTACTCATACAGCTTCCGGCCTGTGAGATCCAGGGGGCTGGATCTCACAGGCACGTCACAGGAAGGCAGCGCGCTGCCTTCCATGCCATTGGGTCCCCCCTACAGCCCTATGGGGTCCCGATGGCACCACCGCCGCCTCACCAGGTAAAAGCCGCAAACCGCAGGTCTGAATTGACCTGCGGTTTGCGGCGATCGCCGACACGGGTGGGGGGGGTCACGGGACCCCCCCCCGCGCATTTAGCCAAGGTGCCTGCTCAATGATTTGAGCACGCACCGGGTTCCGATCACTGCCCGGCGGCGGTGATCGGAACTATACATGACGTATCAGTACGTCATGGGTCCCTAAGGGGTTAAATAAAGGAGATCAGGAGCTGAAAGTCATGGTCAAACTGGCTGACCTGTTACATGTGCACTTGGCAGCTGAAGACATCTGTGTTGGTCCCATGTACATATGTGTCCGCATTGCTGAGAGAAATGAAGTTTTAATATATGCAAATGAGCCTCTAGTAACAACAGAGGCGTTGCTGTTACACTGAGGGGCTCTGCTCTCTCTGCAACTGCTGAGGCAGTGAAAATGTCATGACATCTGACCCTATCAAAGTGCAGAGGGCGCGGCAGGTGCAGAGAGAGCTGAGCCTCGAGGAGTAACGGCAACGCCCCCGTTGCTCCTAGAGGCTCATTTGCATATATTAAAACATCATTTTTTTTCTCAGTAATCCGGGCACATATGAACATGGGACCAACACAGATGCCTTCAGCTGCCAAGTGCACATGTAACAAGTCAGCCAGTGTCATAGGGACAAAGCTGCTGACAGATGGCCTTTAACATTAACCATACCATTGATAAAAGACCTGGCATTCAAAGAGTTTTCCAGGATAGCTAAATCTAGCATAGGCTATCTATATTTGTTCAGTGGAGATCCATCTCCTGTCACCAGGGGCATTGCTAAGGTCTCAAAAGATCTGTGGCCCAAGCCCCAATGCATATGGCCGCAGTCAATGACCCCCCGCCTGCACTAGGCTGCATACTGTCCCCTCTGCAAAACAGCTGAAAGAAGAGGCAAATGGACCTTCAATGCCCACCCAGACGCAGCGCAGTACATATGGTTGTGTCTGCTACACATTGGTCTTTTGTCAACATCTCCTGTTGTTTCTGCCCTTTTTTTAGTCTATCAAGAATTTCCCAGGGTGCAACAGACGAAGGTTTACACATGGGATCCCCTGTAAAGCTCCAGGGCAGCTAATGTAGGTGGTACTATTCTCCGGCCCTGCTCTTTTGGCTCAGGGGCAAGGAATAGGACGGTCACAGCAGGAGATTTGTTTCACCAATGATGTTTACTGAAGTACGGAAAAACTATTTTCCTTTTCAGAGAGGCTCTTCACGTGAACTGTGGATACAACTGGATAATTAAGAGGGTTGGCAGGGGCAGCTGAAGGCGGCACACTGTGTCTCGCCAACGGGCACTGGGCAGCTTGTATCTCTGCTCCTGGCTAACTTATGTTGGTTATGTTAAAATAACCTGAAGAAGATATCAGTACAATCTTGTTGACACGCAAACATCGCATTTAAATAACATATGCTTATACACAAATATGTATTTATTATACGTATATATATATATATATAGCGCTGACATATTCCGCAGCCAATGGGGCTCACAATCGAAGTCAGGGATGCTCAACCTGCGTCCCTCCAGCTGTTGCAAAACTACAATTCCCAGCATGCCTTAATAGGTCTAGGCTGTCCAGGCATACTGGGAGTTGTAATTTTGAAACAGCTGGAGGGTTGCAGGTTATGCATCCCTGATCTAAGTCCCCTACCAGTATGGGAGGAAACCGGAGTACCCGGAGGAAACCCACGCAAACACGATTGTACGGATTAATCCCTGCAGTTCTATACACTCACCTAAAGAATTATTAGGAACACCTGTTCTATTTCTCATTAATGCAATTCTCTAGTCAACCAATCACATGGCAGTTGCTTCAATGCATTTAGGGGGGTGCTCCTGGTCAAGACAATCTCCTGAACTCCAAACTGAATGTCAGAATGGGAAAGAAAGGTGATTTAAGCAATTTTGAGCGTGGCATGGTTGTTGGTGCCAGACGGGCCGGTCTGAGTATTTCACAATCTGCGCAGTTACTGGGATTTTCACGCACAACCATTTCTAGGGTTTACAAAGAATGGTGTGAAAAGGGAAAAACATCCAGTATGCGGCAGTCCTGTGGGCGAAAATGCCTTGTGGATGCTAGAGGTCAGAGGAGAATGGGCCGACTGATTCAAGCTGATAGAAGAGCAACGTTGACTGAAATAACCTCTCGTTACAACCGAGGTATGCAGCAAAGCATTTGTGAAGCCACAACACGCACAACCTTGAGGCGGATGGGCTACAACAGCAGAAGACCCCACCGGGTACCACTCATCTCTACTACAAATAGGAAAAAGAGGCTACAATTTGCACGAGCTCACCAAAATTGGACTGTTGAAGACTGGAAAAATGTTTCCTGGTCTGATGAGTCTCGATTTGTGTTGAGACATTCAAATGGTAGAGTCCGAATTTGGCGTAAACAGAATGAGAACATGTATCCATCATGCCTTGTTACCAAGTGGTGGTGTAATGGTGTGGGGGATGTTTTCTGGGCACACTTTAGGCCCCTTAGTGCCAATTGGGCATCGTTTAAATGCCACGGGCTACCTGAGCATGGTTTCTGACCATGTCCATCCCTTCATGACCAACATGTACCCATCCTCTGATGGCTACTTCCAGCAGGATAATGCACCATGTCACAAAGCTCGAATCATTTCAAATTGGTTTCTTGAACATGACAATGAGTTCACTGTACTAAAATGGCCCCCACAGTCACCAGATCTCAACCCAATAGAGCATCTTTGGGATGTGGTGGAACGGGAGCTTCGTGCCCTGGATGTGCATCCCTCAAATCTCCATCAACTGCAAGATGCTATCCTATCAATATGGGCCAACATTTCTAAAGAATGCTATCAGCACCTTGTTGAATCAATGCCACGTAGAATTAAGGCAGTTCTGAAGGCAAAAGGGGGTCCAACACCATATTAGTATGGTGTTCCTAATAATTCTTTAGGTGAGTGTATATTCTCCATCTTTTCATTGCATGAGCTCCCAGACACCAACAAGGATCTTTGGTTCCAGTAACAAAAAGGGATATTATACATGCCCTAAGAGTGGAGTCGTCACCACTCCTCACATGTTTGTTTTAGTAAATAACTGTATTCCCCATGTAATATTTCTGGAGCATCTTTTTTTATAACTGTATTAAAGGTGCATCTGGGTTTTATAGGTTGAGGTTCTACCCTTGCATAGTCTGACACTGTCCAATATGGGCTGCCATTGTCAGACTCAGCAGGGACACACCCCAACTGGGAACACCCATCTGGACCTTTAATCATACACTTCTAGTAAAAATAATATAAGACTGGCTGAACATATAGTAATAAGAAAAGATGTGCTAGAATTATTTCACGGGGAATGCAAGTAGTTACTAATACAGACATGTCAGGAGAGGTAACGGGTCCTCTTTAAAGTTGTTGTGAATACCTGCACGACATCAATAGGGGAATAGATTATATCATACACATTCCTCTTCTTGTTTTTCATATTACAGTTAATTACTCCTGGGTAATTACTGACACTTTATCTCAGAGCCTCAGATGTCTCTGATACCCAGAACATGGATCTCTCTGTGCCTATATGGCTAATTTCACACAATAAAATCAGCAACACATTAGTATCAGACTGGTAGCTGTTTGTTTCAGCAGATTTCTAATTTGGCGGAAGTTTTAGAGGAGTTTTTGAAAGAGTATTAGAAGAGTATTTGGTTGAGGTTTTCTTCATTGACTTCTATGAAATCCATAATCAAATCTGCTTCAAGGAATATCACTTCTCAAGTGTCTTTCAAATAAACTACAAAAAATAAATAAAAATAAAGTCGCAGATTTTAGTTGTGTGAACTTAGCCTGAACATACCCTCAACATACCCAAAAGCCACACCTAATGTCTCTTGCTCGGAAATGGGCTTACTTAAAAAAAAAAAAAAAAAACATGGCCTTCTCCCAGGTGAGATGTGTGACTATTTTCATGTGTCCATGTTGGTGAGCAGGTGAGCTGTGCCTCTCGACTTATCCTACCTAATATGACTGTCATGGTAGGTAAGATAAGGGAAGGAAACAGAACACGACAAGGCAAACAAAACAACTGACTAGGCCCCAAATGCTAGGGAACAAAGGTGTCACCTCCTAGCAATCCCTAAAACACTTTCCCTAAGCTGCTATGCCCATGTGCATATCTCAATGGTAGATATGCACATGCCCACGTACCTAAGACTATAACACACTGAACCAAACCCTTAGCTGTAGGGAAGAGGGAAAGAGACACCCAGCGCCTTCAACAACCGAAGGAGCTAGTGTCACCCTAGAGCCCTAGAAAAAAAACACAGAAGGAAAAAGGGAAAATGACTTATCTAGAGATGTGCTGTAGAAGACGATCCACCAAACTTCCAGAGCTCACACAAGTCAGAACTATAACCCGCAAAGGCTATATGGAGAGGGAGGAATAAATATTACCAATTACCTAAAGAACAACACCTGGGAGGAGGTGGTATTCAGTTCAAACCCACAACAAAACAAACTGTCAGATCGAGTCACTTGCAGCAACTCTGACAGGGCTCCTCAAAACACCCACAGGGCAGGGCGTGACAATGACAGGCTGACTGTTCTGCTCCAGCCCAAAGCCCACCAATGTGAAGAATTTGTGGACCTGCGCCCTTGTGTACCCTTACCCCATAGACACTCACACTTTCATCAGAGTGTCTGCAGCCAGACAGTCCTGCCAGCATCACACTGACCACTGACCTAACACTGGACATCAACTACCGTTCTAAACCCTGACATATGAGTAACATACAGTTCTGTACTAATAAAGATATAAAGAAAAAATAATAATAGTAATAATATATACTGTAATATCAGCAATACACTTTATAAGTCACTAATATAAAGTGCAGCTGGTGACCCAAGGAAACATGCACCCATGTCTGGACAAATCAGGCGGACTCCTTGCACACTTTACATGTCCTTATTAACAAGGAGAGCTCCCTTAAAGGAGTTATCCAACCCCAAAAATGCCCCCCCCCCTCCCAAATGCCCGGGCCTCTCACACAGATGCAAGGTTGCATCACGAGTGACACTAGGGAGGCTCGTTCCCGTTGCAGTCTGCTATTGGCTGCCCCCTTCCCGGTCGCTTGATGTTTTGATCCGCATGACGGTGAGATGCAGTGGCGGCCGTGCGGGCATCAGAAGCGACGCGGGTGTCGGGGAGTGAGGTAAGTACAATCTGTGTGGGGGGCACGGGCATTTGAAGGGGGGGGGGGGAGCATTATAGGGGTTGGATAAGAATTTCCACCTCTGTCTTGGACTATTTCTCCCATACATACATGTATATTTTCGGATTTACCTGTTATATAGGGTTTTTAAAAGTTACATTTTTCTGTGAATTTTTTTTTTGCATTTTGATTAATTCCTATTAACTTGATAGTGGACATTCTGACAGCAGTTTAGTCCGGACTGTGAATTACATAGCCAGACTGCTGTCCCCATATTAACCAGATTTGTATCATACGAGGCAAGGAATAACTCCTAGCTGTTTACGCACAGTTGTATGGGGTTAACAATTGTAAAAATCGTGGCAAAATACTTAAAAGCAATCCAGCATCATAACAGAAATGATAGCAATGCAGAGGATGACCTTATGTAGCTGATACATCCTGTGTGCAGTACTATAGTACAGAGACATCTACTAACACATGAATGCCATGTCCTCTCCACCGGCTCTATTGTGTCAGTGCCCCTGGGGGTGTTAGTCCCATTGCTCTGCATTGCCATTTATTGAGTATACAGGTTACATGACAGGACATGCTTTCAGGCAGGAAATGCATAAACTGCCCAAACCTGTCCTTGCGAAATGGCGAGGATGGGTTAAATCGCCCGTGTCAGAAGTAAGTTTTACACAATAACAGCTTTTTTAAAACAAAAAAAAATGATGTTTAGTGTGTCCATATTCTGAGCCATAGTTTATTTTTTGGGCGATTGTCTCAGGTAGGGGCTCATTTTTTGCGTGATGAGGTGACTGTTAGATTGGTACTATTTTGGTGGGCATACGCCTTTTTGATCGCTTGCTGTTGTACTTTTTGTGATGTAAGGTGACAATTTTTTTTTTAATTTAGCACAGTTTTTATTTTTTATTTTTTACGGTGTTCATCTGAGTGGTTAGGTCATGTGATATGTTTATAGAGCTGGTTGATACGGACGCGGCGATACCTAATACTTTTTTTTCCCCCCTATTTTTTACCAATTTATTTTTTACTTTATTTGGGGAAAATAACGTTTTTGTTTATTTTTACTTGAAACTTTAATTTTTTTGGGGGGAAAACGTTATCTTTTCAACTTTTTTTTCACTTTATTTTTTGTCCCACTTTGGGACTTCAACTTTTGGGGGTCTAATCCTTTACAATGCATTCCAATACTTCGGTTTGCGGCGATCGCCGACACGAGGATGGGGGGGAAATACACGACATAGGCTACTTTCACACTAGCGTTCGGGGCTCCGCTTGTGAGTTCCGTTTGAAGGCTCTCACAAGAGGCCCCGAACAGATCCGTCCAGCCCTAATGCATTCTGAATGGATGCGGATCCGCTCAGAATGCATCAGTTTGGCACCGTTTGTCCTCCGCTCAGCAGGCGGACACCTGAACGCTGCTTGCAGCGTTCGGGTGTCCGCCTGGCCGTGCGGAGGCAAACGGATCCGTCCAGACTTACAATGTAAGTCAATGGGGACGGATCCGTTTGAAGTTGACACAATATGGCTCAATTTTCAAACGGATCCGTCCCCCATTGACTTTCAATGTAAAGTCAAAACGGATCGGTTTGCATTATCATAAACAAAAAAAAAAAAAAAAAAGTTTTTATTTTTTTTGTTCATGGTAATGCAAACGGATCCGTTCTGAACGGATCTAAGCGGTTGCATTATAGGAGCGGATCCGTCTGTGCAGATACCAGACGGATCCGCTCCTAACGCAAGTGTGAAAGTAGCCATACCGGTACGTCATTTGTCCTGAAGAGGTTAAACTGGCTGACATTACCGATGTGCTAATGTCTGCAGAATCTAACTCTGCTATTATGTTTATTGATGCCCCCTTACTGCACAATTCTTACTTTTGTAATCTGCAAATTAGCCTCTAGAAGCAGGGGTGGGGGTGGGGGGGCATTGCTCCTGCTCCTAGAGGCTTCGTTCGCCCACCTCATTCCCCGCCCTGCCATCCTTGATTGACAGGCCAGCGTTTGTCTTCTCCTGCCGGCTCTGTGTGCTGGGTAAATCTTGCGCCTGCGCCCTTCGGTTTACCCAGCACAAAGGGCCGCCAGGAGAAGACGAATGCTGGCCTGTCCATCAAGGACGCCAGGGCTTGGAATGAGGTGGGAGAACGGAGAACTTTTGTAGTATGCAAATTAGCCTCTAGGAGCAGGAGGGGGGGGGGGGGGGTGCGTTGCTCCTAGATGCTAATTTGCATATTACAAAAGTAGGAATTGTGTTATAGGCCGTAGTTTACGGATCCAGGTAGCAAAATAAGTTAAACCTTCTGTAATAATTGAAATGGCAATGAAGTATATTACAAAATTTCTAGATGTTGCCTTTGTTACATACAGGGCTACCATTATCCAATAGACAACTCCCAGCAACAATGAAGTAGAAGACTCAGTGTCATTTCCCATTCACCTTTATTTTGAAAATAAAATCCTATAAAAATAAGTTACTTTTACAAACACAAATAAATTTATCATCTAATAATAACCATATTCATAAAAAATCATATATTATATAAATAGTACCCTTGATTGTCAGTGTATAACAGTACCAAACACAACCATATCCAGAACCGATATCTCTACATAGTCCCTTTATAAAAAAAATAAAATAAAATACAATATTCTTCCGTTAAGTGCTTTGTCTCTAGCATATGTACATGCATCTCCCAAGCGAAACGAGACTCTGCTCAAGGTTATCTGAAGGCAGTGATTTCCAGGTAGTGTAGTTTAGATCTATGTGACGAGCGCAGTGTCCTGTGTACCGTAGTGTGTCGCTCCAGGATATTTAGAATAAGAATCTTCTAAAAGCAGCTTTATTACCTAAGTGAGGCTAATGAGTAAGATTAAGCTCTTCTCCATAGAGCTGGGATCTCCATAATTGCACTAATGAGGGATGACGAGCCTGAAACAGCTGCGTGCAAGTGGAAAAAACAACTATCATTTCGGTATGTGTTGTACCCAAGTGGGTATGGATAGAGGGGCAAAAATACATGATTTTTAACACTCTACTGTAAAGGAAAAAAAACCTTTTTTTTGTTTATTATGACACTGTATGTGTTCAGGAATTAACAAAATGTGTGCCAGGAATGTGATCAAATTAAAAAAATACCATCACTCCCTTGTTAAATCCCTTACCCCTCCAGCACCAATCATTGACCTCAGCAGTCTCATGCCGTACATGCAACCCTGAGGTTAGTGATTGGCTGCAGCAGTCATGTGATGCACTTGATGGCATCGCCGGAGGGGTGAGGGGGAACTGGAGCGGCAGTGCTGTCCCGGTGGGGCATTCAATAGGCCAGTAATGGTGATTTTTATTATTTTATCACATTTCCTGTTACATAACACCTTTAGGGTATGTTCACACAACTGATTTTTAAAATCTGCCTGGAAAAAAATAAATAAAAATTCAATACGGTTTTTACGTATTGTTTGATGCTTTTTTTTTTTTAACCAATGGGTGTTCAATACAAAATTGCATTTTCAACTCGTGGTTTTTGGTGCAGATTCACACCAAAAACTGTGCAAAAAACTCATGGACACTCACAGAGCTGTTTTGGATGCTTCCGAATCATTCAAATGGGATATTCAGCGCAGATTCCGCCCCAAGATAGGGCATGCTGGTTACTTTTTTCCATGTGGAAAAAAAAAAAAAGTGCTTCTTCTGATTGAAATGAATAGGAAGGTGTTTTGAAATCTGATTTTGAGGCAGAACCCCACCAAAAACTCTGTGTGAACTGGCCCTTAAAGCAACATTTGATTCATTGACATCTATAACCTTTTACATGGTCTGGCCATAGGCAAACCACAGGTTAAATTACAATTTTTTTTTATTTCAAACCCCATTGCCCTCTTCGCTTTCTATGTTGTTGCTTCCGTGTCTTTTTCTAGTTGTGAACAGTTTGATAAAAATGAAGAAATCAACATTGACATTTTCTGGTGATGATTCACAGCATCTACTGGCAAGGTAATATCTTCTGCCAGACTATCGCCCTACTGGCATGGAGAAAAATAAATCTAACTTTTTTTTTTTTCTTCTGAAGAGAAGTATCTCCAGGGATGAATGGTAGCTGCTTATCTCCTCTGCATATGAAATGCCCATGGTCAGACAGCTCTGCATTTCTCCTATTTGGAGACTCAGGAATGATCAGGAGGCATAAGAAAGGAATGTCATATACACTATATTAAAATTTGTCGTACCCTTCCTAGTGTTTGCTGGTAGTGCTTTAAAAAGCAAGATATTCTTTGTATTGCTATTATTATAAATTCCTCATTCAGTGCCAAGTCCAGTAGCAAGGAAGATACCCCACGGACTCGACAAACGTCCATCATCATATAACGTTACATATAAAAGGAATGCATACGGCCATTTATAAAACAATTTTAACTTGCACCCAGTCAAATATTGACGTGATCAAGAATTAATATTGGATTGACCAGTTTCACAGAAACCAGGAATACGGTGTGCTGCTTCGATGAGCAGCGGGTAGTGTGCACTGAGGAGTCCATGGCTGCAGTAGTCAATGAGCAGGTACAGTGGTCCTCCAGGAGCCCTCGTCTATACGGCATTCAGCGGCATCATCTCCTTAGTCTTTTCTTTCTTCCCGTTTCTGCATTTGCAAAGGATCACCGACAGCACTACGATTAATACAATGAGACCCGCTGATATTCCTACAGCCACCAATATAACAACATCAAATTCTGGAAAGAGAAAAAAAACAAGACGAAGACAAGGGTTAGATGGAGTGACGCACAACATACTTCATGTTACATAGGCATGCAACGATATGTATCTCATGTGCAGTAAAGATACATATGGCGGTTATTTCCTTCTTCACCAAAGCTCCGCTTCTTATTAGCCAGGTATACTCTACAAAGCAGCAGTTAAAACTACAAAGGGTTGAAGGAGACAGGTTTGAAGCTTCTGACCTTGGTGTAAAACGAATCATGTAACCACCACATTTTAGGAAGTGTCACAAATTTCAAGGGATTTTCCATCTCAGACATCCTGTGGATATGCAATAACTGTCTGATACAAGGAGGTGTCAACTCTGAGACCCCCAAACATGGGTTACCTTGACTCCCATCCTACGTGGCTGAATGGCGTACAGACCGAATGGAGATATTGCTGTGCGTTGGAAATTTCCAGTCAAGCCTTTGAAGAAAGGGGTTGTCCACCCCTGGGGACATTGCTGCCCTGCAGGCTCTGCAGGTTACGGGTCTCCTGGCGTCAAAATCTGGTTTGACGCTCATATTATCACTGCAGCCATTCATTGGCTGCAGTGGCGACATGTCACCCATGTGTTATGTGACCCACTGACTTTACGCATGGGGGACACATCACTTCTGCAGCCAGTCATTGGCTGCAGCAGTCAAGTGACCTGTGTCAAACCGTTTGCTGATTTAGGTAGACCCAAGATCTGAAGAGCTAGGATTAGGTAAGGTTCTGGTGAGGGGTTTGTAGAAAACATCTCCAGGGATGAACAACCCTTTTAAGGAATTGGCTTTTTAACTGTTTCAGTAACTCCTGTAGACTTGAATGGAGTCACGCACATGCTTAACCACCTCTATATTTGCTCTCTGCTTAGATTTGTTGGCTTGCCTGGTAGAAGAAGGGAGAAGATACCGCCATTTTTTTCTCATAAGTTGGCTCCCAGTGGTGGAATTCCAACCTATAAAATATTTACAGCATAGCCTGTGGATATGTCATAAAATTGAGATTGAAAACCCTTATGAAGAAGGCTGTTCCGGCTTAAAATTGCCCTGTACAACTCCACGAGTTAGTGATAGAAAGCCACAACACATTACAAGTAATGCGTTGGTATTATGAGAGACAGTAGAGGAGTGGGACTCGTGAGAAGAGTCTACATGGAAGTACATCTGAAATATTCACCAAATTGCGTGGGAACGGACTGCAAAGAATTAATAAGAGCTATGCAATAGGAGTAGGACCCAACTCCCACATGTCTGCTAGAGTCATAGGAGAGGAGTCAACTTACACTGAGGCACAAAACTCCAGTGGAGGGTAAAAACCCACTGGCAGCTGGAAAGCAAAAGCAAGTTCAGAGTCTATGACGTGTATATGACTTATACAATACATTCTTCTCCAAAGCTAGTACCGACACAAATTGTAGGGACGATAGAAAAAAAACTTTAGGAATTACAATTCATCATTTTATAGTTTAAAGTGGATCTGTCATCTTAAAAGGGGTTTAGAGGGTATACTCCTGTAGCTGTTCACCCCATGTACATCTTCCCCATGCTTTTTCTTTTCAGTTTGGCCTCTCCTGTCCCAGTTTCGCCATGTAAACCAATCCTTCTGGTTTGTTTCCATCCTGTATGTAGCACTTCCTGTTCCTGGATCCAACCAAACCCATGATGCACTTCTCCTTCCTCTGCCACACCCAGCTAGTTTATAGCTCCTCCCACCCAGCTAGTCACATAGACACTCCCTTATCACTGCCCCCTCCCATGGACATAACATCACAGGAAAGAGCTGCATGGTCATGTGACCACAGCCAAGAACGGGAGATAGGAGCAATAAAGGTAAAAGAAATACATTACAAAATGACAACTACCTTCATAAATGATTATTTTAAAGGATGTGGATGTAAACCGGAAAACCCCTTTAATGTGCAGTGTGATGTAATGGCAATATATTACAGGTCTGTACTACTAGTAGCCAAAAATAAAAAGTTGCATTATTGTGCTGTTAGAAGCATTGATAGAATGCAATGGACACCCTCAGGGTGGTGACTGATAGTCTGTTGTGTATATACCTATAAACGGCATCCTGTCATTCACTGCAGAGAGGTGTGGGGGGAGGGAGCCTTCTCCTTATTATGATGGGGAAATTTAGAAAGACTGGTGTTTCCTATGCCAGTCTTCACCAATGTGCCTAATTTATTAAGAGGCAGATGCGCCAGAAGCTCACATTTAGGGGTTGGCGTAGACTTGGGCTAAAATTGTTGCCAGCTTTGGGGTAAAGGATAGTAAATCTGGAGGGCTCAGTCCATATTACAGCCACTTTAGAAAAGTGGAAAGAAGCACAAAATGTCATAAATTAAGGCTTGCTCTATAATTTGCAACTTTGCAAAAGTGTGTCCACTGGATTTTTTTCGGCACTTCTCGTAGCCAATCGGCAAAACATTTTTTGAGCCGTTCTGACTACGTACATAGAACTGCATATTAGGCTGACAGATCTTCTTTAAAATTCTTACAAGGAACTGCAAACATTTGGACCTCATCCCCACGGCCATATTGTGGCTCCACGTAAGATGTAAGTTGGTGCTGTGATTTGACACTCACAGAAGTCTGTGGTACCTCCATATACCTCCACAGAACTGTAGGAGCTCCGTGTGCCTCTCCGAACCTCTGTACTTGGCTCTGCTCTGAACAAAAGGCCTTGACGTGTATCTGAACTCTATAGCTTGTAAAGTGGGTTACGTCATTCCCCAATATGATGGCGAGCTTACACTTAGCAATCAGAAAATTTTTCAAAAATAAATTTGCTTTGATTAAAGCATTGAATCAATAGATATTGTTTTTCAAGTTGGTTAAAAATTGTCCATGGCCATGCCAGGTGGAACTAAAAAAAAAATGCAATAAATGCTGCTCCACCTGTAGGTCTAAAAAAAAACTCCTAACGTGATTCTCATACAATACAGGTGCCTTGTTTTCACTGGTGCATTCCATCATGGATCGCTTTCATTGTACGTCACGTGACCTAAGCCGATGGAGTATTTTTCCTATGGTTAGATCTGAGCATCATAACCTTGCCATAGTCAACATTATTGCTCCAATGGCTCAGCTGGATTTATTTCAATCTGGCAGCTCAGGGAGCGTCTCCTTCATCAGCTTCTGAGGATAGTACAGAGCATGTGCAGCCACCTCAGTGAGATGGACCAAAAAAAAAAAAAAAAAGAGCAAACAGCAGGTGGCGCTATACAGATTTTAACTTTTTGAAAGGAAGGTTTGATAGGGAGTGGTCTTTGCTTTGGTCACATACCTTCCCCCGCAGATGAGGAGGTGCAGAGTTCGTCAGAGTGCTGGCTCTCTCTGTTAGATTTGCGAGATGGAACTGATGCCTCGGCGAAGAAGCAGTAACTTTCTCCTTTGTCGGTATTTATGACAATTTCATTGGTTGCAGATGATTGTTGTTTCTGCGAAGACGATTTAAAAAAAATAAAAATTAAGAAAAAGCGTGAAATTTTGTTCTACTGGTGAAACATTCAGCAATCTTAATATCTCAGCTGCTAGAACTGACTAGGAAAGTTAGTTTTCCTTCACCCGGTGTAAAGGGAAAACTCCCAGAATGCACTTAACTAGAGCTGAATGAATAAAAAAAATAAATAAGGAATGCTGGACGATTTCAGCTCTGAAGCCACCTGAATCATAAATAATTCCCTGGATCATAATACATGCTGTTACTTGGGATGAATATAATTCTACATAGCGTTGGCCAAACGCGTGTGGACCTTTCCTATTACCTATGTAAAAAAAATCATCAGTGGGCTCAATAGTTGATCGTTCAGCCAAACATTTGGAGTTTTACTTTTAAAGACCTGATCAATAGGATTTAACCTATTAAGTTAATACAACATGAAGGCCTGTGCTTACCTTTCCTGTGCTAGAAGCCTTCCTGTAGAACAGTGTGTAGCTAAAGTCATTTGGAAACATATCCCGCACGGTGATCGGAGTGTTATTAGTATATTTGTAGGGTGTCGGAGTATCTCTGATAACTACGGTGAGAGTATTCTGCTCTTTGTTCAGTGTGAAATTTTGGATAATCGGTTTCCCAATAATTGCTGCAAAAAAAACAACATGAAATAAGAACATGTCAATAATGGAAAGCAAGCAATTGTAGAATTTTACCAAATATTACAGAAAATTATATGTCAATAGATTACTGATATGGCACCTCTGGTATGAGATAAATTTTGTGGTTGCCTAATTTCATAGGACATGTTTAAGATCCCCAACCGGTACATTAGAGAATCACTTCCAGTATAAATCATGGATACAATGGACGGCAAGGAAGTCAGTGCGGCTAAAGAGAAGAGGAGCTGAGCTCTACTGCATCTACAGGGGCCCCAGAAGTAAACTATTTGTTCTCAGAGGGGGACCTAATGTCTGAAATCAGGTTGAGATATATTGGATAACCCCTTTAAGCTTCCCAGGTTTATATGTGACATCCAAGAGCTGGTTTAGACATTGGGTGGATTTGGACTAAAACAAGGCCTAAAAACAAAAAAAACACATGCTAACAATACAACTCAATAGAATATTCAGAGACCCTTCATTTATTCCATGGGAACCATGCTATCATAGCTCTGAGGTTTCCTCCTCTGATATCCTAATTAAGAGAACATAAAGAACGTCCCGTACTTTGGTCATAAGGTCTGAATGTCGGACCCTCAGCATAAGGAAATTCTTCAGTAATTTCGGAAGATTTTATTTCTGAAACTATTCGAATTTCGTAGGTGTCTCGGACGTCCTGCATGATATCAGACACATCGCATGAGGTTTCCTTGGTATAGATGCATTTCTTCTTCCAGTCTTGAAACAACTGACTGAAAAGACAAAAAACAGGGACACCTTTCATTATTCAGCAGCTCCATGTTAATGAAGTCGGCTGACATTCACTGTTAGTAGGCATAGCTATGACTTAGGCTCCTTTCACATCACCGTTTCTCCTTTGCGTTCTCCGGCTCCGTTGAGGAGCAGAAGAACGGAAAGGATGGATTCTGAAGATAACTGAGACCTAACTGAGCGTAACGGAGCCTAAAGACCCCATAGACTATAATGGGGTCAGTTCGTTGTCCGCTCAGAACATGATTTTTGAGCGGAGACCTGCATGCATACGCTCAGTTAGGTCTCAGTTATCTGCAGAATCCGTCCTTTTTCGTTCTCCTGCTCCTCAACGGAGCCGGAGAACGGAAAGCAGAAACGGTGATGTGAAAGGAGTCTAAGTACCAACATGATCTGGTTCGAAATGCGCAAGCGTCTTTAGCTGCTATGGTTTTAAAGAGGTGACAAAAATGCTATGGATTGTATGGAACACTGGAGGTAAATGCTACAGAATGTATGGTGCGCTGGAGGTAAATGCTACAGAATGTATAGAGCGCTGGAGGTAAATGCTACGGAATGTATAGAGCGCTGGAGGTAAATGTTACGGAATGTATAGAGCGCTGGAGGTAAATGCTACGGAATGTATGGAGCGCTGGAGGTAAATGCTACGGAATGTATAGAGTGCTGGAGGTAAATGCTATGGATTGTATGGAGCGCTGGAGGTAAATGTTACGGAATGTATAGAGCGCTGGAGGTAAAGGCTACGGAATGTATAGAGCGCTGGAGGTAAAGGCTACGGAATGTATAGAGCGCTGGAGGTAAATGCTAGGGATTGTATAGAGCGCTGGAGGTACTTTCATTTATGCCTATAAACGTTTGTTTGCTCCCACTACCGATCCAGGATTTTCTTCCCTGCATTGTCCCATAATATAGAGGATTTCATATATATATGTATGCCCGTATGCACCTATTCTGGACCACAGGAACCTGCTTTCTTTTAGGTTTAATGATCTTGGAGTCATAAATCTTCAGTGTGGAATGCAGTATCTTACATTTAGTTATTTCATTACTTTGGAGCTCTCCTGATTCCTCCCAAGGTGAACCTTCGGGACAGCATGTGATACAGATCACTATGTACATGCAGAAACAAGAACACGGAGCCGTCCCCTATGTCAATACCTTCACTATCAGCAAATCTCTCTGTGCAGGGAGTAATCAAGAAAAAATGTTCCACGCCTCGGTAGAGCAAAGATCTGACAAGGTAGCTGCAGCCCAACCTTTCCAGGAAACCAAAGGCATAATATTTCATACCTCAGACGTGCGATATCAGCATATCCTACCCACCAAGATACGTGACAGAAGCGGTGATGATGTAGGATTTACTGTGCCCCCGGGGTGCCACCTGCGCAGGTCAGCAAGTGCAGTCCCTATTCTTAAAACCAGCTGCTACCACCCAGCTGGGCGGGGGTATATCACTGTATAACTCTTCAGGTCAGGAAATTGGGTAAACTGAATGAGAACCCCTATCAGAGCAGTAATGGTGGCCTTACTGGCTGTCACCCAGAAACCCATATGATGAAGAGCTAGATAGACATTAAGGACATTAAAAAGGCATTCCCATCTCAGACACTAATGGCGTATCACTAGGATAGGCCATCAAGATCAAATGGGTGCAGGTCCTGCTATCTCCAGAATAGGCCCCTCCAAGTGAAGGAGAGTGCACCACGAAAGTGCACCCATCCTCCATTTACCGCTATGGGAGTTCTGAAGATAGCCGAGTGCTGGCTTGGCCATTTCTGACAGTCCCATAGCGGTAAATGGAAGGTGGCTGTGCATGCACGATGCGCACGTCATTCACCAGTGTGGGACTTCCTAAAAAGTGCACTTGCTTGGCTATTTTCGCAACTCCAATAGCAGTAAATGGAGAACATGCTGTGGCACGCTCACCTTCACTTTGGTGGCTCTGTTGTGGAGATAGTAGAGGGTCCCAGAGGCGGGACGTGCACCCATCTGACACTGATGGCATATCCTAGCGTAGGCGGGCTAAGTCTGGTTCACCATCTATATAAAGGACAGCTGAGGACGTGAGCACTCACCCTCTCACCAGCACGGTGTACGTGTAGTTTGTAGGTTTGGGCCTCCAGTCTAATATGGTTTTAAAGTTGATCGATGACACCTTGATGTCTGTTGCTGTAGGGAAGTTCACACCTGCAAAATTAGAACAGCATTTTAAAGGTTAAAACCCACCAAAGCCCGTTTCAAGAATACTTCATTCTTAGGGTACTTTCACACTAGCGTTAAAGTTTTCCGGTATTGAGCCCCCGTCCTAGGGGCTCAATACCGGAAAAAAAAAGCATCAGTTTTGTCCTAATCCATTCTGAATGGAGAGCAATCTGTTCAGTATGCATCAGGATGTCTTCAGTTCCGTCACTTTTACGGTATTTAGCCGGAGAAAATACCGCAGCATGCTGCGGTATTTTCTCCAGCCAAAATTCCAGAACACTTGCCGGAATTCCGGCATTAATTTCCATTGAAATGTATTAATGCTGGATCCGGTACCAAGTGTTCAGGAAATTGCCGCATTGACGGATCCGGTTTTCCGGTCTGCGCATGTGCAGACCTTTAAAAATGTGAAAAAAATAAATACCGGATCCGTTTTTCCGGATGACACCGGAGAGACGGATCCGGTATTTCAATGCATTTGTCAGACGGATCCACATCCGGAAACAAATGATATCTGTTTGCATACGGATTTCCGGATCCGGCAGGCAATTCCGGCAACGGAACTGCCTGCCGGAGATTCTTCTAACCCTAGTGTGAAAGCACCCTTAATTGTAAAACTCAGAGGCTGTACGCATCTTAGATGGGGTGACTTTGGCCAGGAACGAGGGCTGATCGACTATATAGCAAGTCGATTGCCGCTGGTTTAGAAGCCCTTTTAGATAGGCCGATATAAGGTGAAAGGGGGATGAACAATCCTTTTGTACGATCATTCTTCCCCATTTAGTTTGCATGTTTTCAGCAGCACATCCCATTTACCGCTGATGTTATTGTGTTAAGGCACAAACTGTTTTTTAACAAACACAAAAGATCAAACCTTTAGGCTAAATGCACACGATCAGGATTGCTTGGGAATTTTCCATGCGGATTTCCGTGCGGAGGATCCATACCGTAGGTCGTGTACATTGTGTTCTATGAGAATTTCAAACTGTCATGTACACGCCGCAGATTTTTTTCTGTGCAGATTTTCCTGACCGGATTTTCTCCATTCACTTCAATGGGGAGAGTAAAATCTGCATGTGGACGGATTTCAGTGTGGATTCTCCGCACCTAAATCCCAAACGTGTGCATTTACCCTTAGAGTATCTGTGGCCTCAACATGAAATCTCACAACATTTCCTAAATCCAAAAGGTTAAACTGAATTAATAATTAGCCTGATGTCACATTCAGCTTTTACATAGGCTGATACTGGTGACCCAGGAGGAAAGCTGCCAAGAGACCTGGACTGGCATTCGCTCCAGCGGCACAACAGTATTCTCTGCTGTTTTCCCAGTGTTCATGGGTGCCGGCACACAGCTAATTTCTGGTTAAAGGGTTTCTGTCACTAGAATTAACCCTATTAAACTGGCTGACGTGCGATGTACTAATGTCAGCAGACCCTAACTCTCCTCTTCTTATGCTTATGGATCCGCCCCTTACTGCACAATTTTAACTTTGATGATATGCAAATTAGCCTCTAGGAGTGGGGGGGGGGGGGGGGGGGGGGGGAGTTGCTCCTGCTCCTAGAGGCTCCGTTCTCCCACCTCAAGTCACGCCCTGCCGTCCTTGATTGACAGGGCCAGGCAGCGTTCGTCTCCTCCTGCCGGCCCTGTGTGCTGGGTAAATCTCGCAGTGCCGTTTACTCAGCACACAGGGCCGGCAGGGGGAGATGAACGCTGCCTGGCCCTGTCAATCAAGGACGGCAGGGCGTGACTTGAGGTGGGAGAACGGAGCCTCTAGGAGCAGGAGCAACGCCCCCCCCCCCCCCCCCCCCCACTCCTAGAGGCTAATTTGCATATCATCAAAGTTAAAATTGTGCAGTAAGGGGCGGATCCATAAGCATAAGAAGAGGAGAGTTAGGGTCTGCTGACAATAGTACATCGCACGTCAGCCAGTTTAATAGGGTTAATTCTGGTGACAGAAAGCCTTTAAGGAGGCCATAGGGGGCAAGGATAAATTGGGCAATACCTCTTCAACTGAACTGTATTTCTTCCAGAGGTTGGAAATGTTGCAACAATTTGCTACAAAATGAAACTTTGTTTCTAGTTGTTACTTTCTGGTGTAAATAAATATGAGGAACCTTCACATACAAAAGTAAGGCCTCACTGATGTTTGCTACATTTAGAGAGAAACACATACAGAAATGGTCAGGACTCAGGAGATCTTGATTTAGGGATCAGATCTTTAGTACCAGGATATGACAGTGAATCAGCAGGGACAGGAGGGGATGAGACATATGCTTTGGATTATGTGTTATAATGGTTGTGTTCTTTCTTGGTTCTTCCTTTTTTTAATTTTATGTAATGGGGTATCGCCATCTCAGACTTTAATGGCATTTCCTCAGGATATGCTATAAAAGTCCAATGTGTGGGACCTGCATCTATCTTGGGGCTGACTGTAGTGTATGGAGAGGTGGCCGCGCATGTCTGACCCTCTCCATGGAGGCTGGCAATCTAGAGATGGGCGGGCTTGACGGACGAGCGGGGCGGACTACAGGGTGAGTAGACGGAGCCTCTAGGTGCTGAAAAGACGCCCCCATAGCACCTAGAGGCTGATTAGCATAGCAATAAAAGTAGGTTTTTTAGTGTAACGGCTGCACACAAAGGTCTTAGAATAGCATGGTTAGGTACAGCAGACACTAGCAGATCGCTAGCGTCTGACAGCTAATTAGGTCCAAATGAGGTGGTAGAAACCCTTTAAGTAATCGCTTGCATCCCCCATGTAATAGCAATTCTTTAGCATCTATTCTTATGGCTCTATGATGTGCCATTCCTTTATTATTCCTGCTAGAAGTTATGAATGAATTTTCTACAGTCTGTAATGAAGGTCCATATGGGTGTTACCAGTTGGGATGTGTCCCTGTACAATCAGCCACTGGCAGCACTGACTGGATAGATTTAGGCTGTGCAGGGACACCCCTCACTAGTAACACCCAGCTGGATCTTCAATGCAGACTGCTAGTAATTCATCCATAACTTAATAATCTGGAATATTACATGTCAGCGCCGCCTCGCAGCCATAAACAGAGATTAGGGGGGCAAAGTACAGCAGGAGAGAGCAGCTAGGGTTTCAGCCATTAGTTTTAAAGGAGAATGACTCCGAAAATAAAAAGTAGAAACACTAAAAATCCCAATTTTCAATGAGAGAACAGGAGGTTCTGAAGAAGAAAGCTTTCCCACAATCCACAGGACAATCTCATGCTCACAGCTGTACATCAAATGTGTTAGGATCATGTGAAATATCTGAAGACATGAGATTCTTGGGTCTCAGTTCTCTCCACGGATTGTAACATAAAACATACCGAGTCAATTACAGTAAAACAAAGTCCATCCGTCCTCCGGAGAATGGGACTCCGACTTCAAAGGATTTAAGCCTATGTGCATGTGTTTAACGTCGGAGAAATGTGACCGTGTTCACTTTATGTGATCTCCTGCTTCCTAAGATGTGAAGACTAAAGAGACTGCTCACCTAATAACTTACAGGGCTGAGGAATTTCATGTACAGGGGTGGGGAGAGGGGGGAGGCGAAGCTGACAGGGATCTATGTAAAGAGCTCAGCTGCATGCGGGGACATGGATGCAATATATTTGGGGGGGGGGGCTGTCTTGCTTCTCTCCCCTTTACATTTAGATTTAACCATTTAGTGAACACAACAGCTGAGGTGGAACTATGGAGGTGCAGAAGTGGTGGTAGCACCTGGTGCCTGAGGAAGTCCGGCTAGTCCCTGCTACAGGAGAAGGACAATAGTACCACAAAGGGAGTGCGATATTTGGGGTACCTTGTTACCTATTTTATGTTGGGGTCCAGTAGCTCCAAGTAAAACTTCTGATTTTGGACTCTATAATGACCGGTAATATGATCTAGGTAATGGCTGTAGATGATATAGGGTTGCACTTAATACTTATTATTGGTTAGGGTACAAGGATAGATGATGGGGGTCATTTACTAGGAGTCCTTAAAAAAGTTCCCATTTTGCAACTTTTTCACGCCCATGCGACAATATTTTGTCACACCCTGAATTTTCATGCTGCCCTCAATGCTGGGGAGTGGCGGGGGAGGTGTAGGAGCCTGACCGGAGCCCCAGCAAATTTTAAAAAATTAACGCCAGGAAACTGCCTTAGGCTACATTCACACGTCCGTGGTGTGTTGCGGACCGCAAATTGCGGGTCCGCAACACACCAGCCCGTCACCCCCATAGAAATGCCTATTCTTGTCCGCAAGCTGCGGACAAGAATAGGACATGCTCTATCTTTTTGCGGAGCTGCGGACCCAAAATCGGGGCCGCGCTCCGCAATTGCGGCTGCAGACAGCACACTGTGTGCTGTCCGCATCCATTCCGTCCCCATAGAGAATGAATGGGTCCGCACCCCTTCCGCAAAATTGCGGAAAGGATGCGGACCCATTTTGCGGACGTGTGAATGGAGCCTCATGATGCTTGAAATCTCCTCCAGTCATGTGCCGGTGTAGATGTCACTCCAGGCATAAGTGCATCCTCCGGCAGCTCAGGGATGGTGTAAAATGACGGTCTTTGATAAATGACCCCCAATATCTGCATCCACCATAATCCATGTGTCCTGTGTAGACCTGGTCTATGCTGACATGTCCTTATGTGGTCGAGAAGCTTCTAATATTCTGAACATTATTAGGTCTCATTCACACGCCCGTGACAAAAGGGTCAGTGGTTTATCCGGGAGGATTTCCGTGAACGATCTTCTGTATTCCATATTCACTGCTAGGCTGAAATGTTTAATTTCCAGAGCACATTCTAGCAACGATCTGGGAAAACCACGGACCAAACATGCATGGTATATGGGACGTGTCTGTGGCTTTCATGGACCTATAGACTATAATTTATCCGTAATCCTGGGCATAAGCAGGGAACGCCCCCGTAGTGTCACCCACGGTCCATGGAAAGCCTGTGATGCGTGAATCCACACCCTTAAAGTCAATGGATACGTGTCCTGTCCATGGAGGCTTTGCTCTGTTATTTAGTATTTACAACTAGGGGTGAACAAATCGCGCCTCGGATCCGAAGTCGATACGTTCCCTAACTTTGTTTTAATGCTGTACGGAGACCTGTCTCTGTGTATGCGTTGCGTGGAGTCGAAATTCGTCAAGTCCAAAGTCTGTTTCAGTACCAGTTGGTAGCGAAACCAACTTCGGATTCCTGTCTTAAGCCTCTTGCACATGAACGTATTTTCTTTCCGTATCCGTTTCAGGTTTTTTTGTGGACCGTATGCGGAACTATTCACTTCAATGGGTCCGCAAAAAAAACTGAAGTTACTCCGTGTGTATTCTGTTTCTGTATGGCCTCATG